>NC_056740.1:515944730-516177230 GCF_019279795.1 Protopterus annectens | reverse complement strand
GCAAACAGATTGGGAACTGAAGATAATTACACAGGAAGATCGCTGGCCTTAGACTCAGGCTAAGAAGGACAGTAGTTATTACATCTGGAGTTAGGACATCTTCTTCCTATAAGGACTTAACTCACCCAAATGCATTAATGCAACATTGTTTCAAAATGTATACAATGATTCAACACAAACTAGTATGCCCTTTTGGAAACAGTTCATAACTTTTTTCTCAAATTAATTTACCTAAGTTGATTAAAGCACAATTAAATCTTTTAGATGTTCCGATTTCTGAAAAGAAGTAAAACTGATTATCTCCTCCCTAAAGAAAGGAAAAGCCTCTGGCCAACGTGGGCTTAATGATAACCTATACATGATACTAAAGGAGGTGTTATCTCCTTGTCTTACCCGTTTATTTTAATCCTTTCAACTTTCTCACTCAGTCAGTCTGTCCTTTTTCTCCTCTACTAATATGGTTCTGCTAAAACCTGGAATGGATACTACACTACCATCTAAAGTCCTGTCTCCCTTATAAACATAGATGTTATAGGCTACAAGTGTGGCCAAAAGGCTAAATATTCCTTCTTCGTTTCTTCATTTTGAATACACAAGTTGGCTTTACACAGGAAAGTAGTAGTGCTACTTCAACCAGACATTCCTAAACATACTCAACTCTCTCTCCCCCATCAGGAAAATAAAAGTCAAAGCTAAACATGCCCCCTGGCTATCCAAAGAAACCTTCCACCTCATGCATAAACAGATGCCACTTGGAAACAATATCAGAAAAGCAAATCTCCTGCCCTCCTACAATCATACAGGGAACTTAGAAACCTTACAAAAAAAAGTGTCAACCAGGACAAAAGAAACTTTCATTTCTCTGACCAATCTCTGCACACTTCGAACCCCCAGAAGTTCTAAACAGCCATAAAAACTCTTCTCAAACCTGACTCACCCACAACTCCCAACCCTTTTCCCAATCATTCACCGTCTGATACAGCCATCCATTTAAATCACTACTTCATTGACACCATTTCTAAACTAGTACCTACCACCACCAACAACAACCCTGACCCTATCTCTAATTCCACTTCCAGTTCTACTACTTCCACTACCAAGCCCACACCTTTTTCACATCCCCAGTCTGACTCCACTAACCTCTCAGACCCCTTCATGCTCAAACCTGTCTCTGTTAGTTATATTAAAACTCTCCTCAGTAAACTCAAACCTTGTTCTCCCGCCCTTGATAACCTACCTCCCCAATTCCTTAAACTTGCTGCTAACTCTATTGCCCTTCCTTTCACCATTCTAATCAACCACTCAATCCAAGAAGCCACTGTCCCCTCTATTTGAAGGCAATACTACACTATCCCACTACATAAAGGAGGTAACTCCACAAAACCATCTAACTTCCGTCCCATTGCTATTCTTTCTCCCCTCTCTAAAATTCTTGAAAAGTGTATCTATTCTCAGCTACTTTCTCACATTACTCAAAACAATCTTTTAACCACCACCAGTCATGGGTTCAGACCCAAACACAGTACTTACACTACACTCTTATCCTTCTCACATACAGTAGCTGAGGCCAGAGACAATAACAAACTCGTGTCCTGCCTTTTCTTAGATCTCTCAAAGGCTTTCGATACTGTCTCTCACAACTTTCTACTTCATAAACTTTCTGAACATTTCCATCCCCACTCTAAATTGGTTCTCAGGTTACCTGTCCAATTGCCTACAAGCAGTTAAATGGCTAAATTCCTTCTCTCCCTTTCTGGCAGTTCAGATCGATGTTCCTCAATGCTCAATTCTCGGTCCCCTCCTTTTCAATCTCTTCACCAATGACCTACACACTGCCTGTAACCTCTCCTCTATCATTCAGTATGCACGATTCAACTCTGATCTCCATTTCTGACTCTATCAACAACCTCCACCATTCCACCCAAACTTAATTTCATTCTGTTGAGAAGTGGCTCACCAATGCTCAACTCATCCTGAACCCCTCTAAAACTAAGCTCTTATTATTCCTGCCTAAAACTCTAACCCAACACAAATCCATCTTTCTCTTATCCTCTCTAAATGGCACCATCATAAGACCAGACTCACACATTAAACTCCTGGGTGTCATCATAGATGACCAGCTCAAACTAGACCTCCACATACTTCATTCCATAAAGAAAAAACACAAAAAAGTAGGCCTGCTTTACAGAAATAAATTCCTGCCCCCCAACTCAAAACTGCTGCTAGCCCAATCCTATCTCCTCCCTGCCCTCCTCTATGGCTTTCCTCTATTTTCTAATCTACAAAATAACCTGCTGGCAAAGCTTGACCAAGCCTACAACAAATTTGCCAGATTTGTCACCAGCAGCTCCTATAAATCCCATCACTGTACAGCACTCACAAAACTACATTGGCTTGAACTCCCACACCTTCCGGCCAAAAGTCAGCTAATCCAAGCTTTTACAATTCTTAATTCTAACTATGACTGTCCATCTCTCTCCAGCCTGATCTCCTGGTACACCCCTCCCCATTCCCTGTGCAGCTCCGATAAACACTTACTACAAGTCTATAGGCCAAATAAGAACATAGGTAAATTACTCTATAAACATTCCATTTCCCTTATTTGGAACAATCTTCCACTTCAAATCAGAAGCCATACCTCCCTTTCTAACTTCAATCATGACCTGATACTGTATCTCCATAACAACCCGATATGTACCTGCAACCACCCTACTTAACCTCTCCCTCTCCCTATACCCACATGAACCTATGAACCACTACGTCTGATCTATAAGACCTTTCCTATTTCTATAACTTACTTTATCTATATGGTCTCCCTTCTACACCCTCCCTCTCGATCACTACATCCCTCCTCTACTACTTTCTTCTTCTGCACCATCTCTTTCTCTGTTCTGAGGTCCCTTGTACATACACAATTTCTCCTTCTAGCCACTAATCTAATAATGCCATATTATTTTCAAATGATTACCTATAACCTTAATTCCCTTATTGCATACCTCTTGGATTTATTATCTTTGTTTTTCCTTTTACACCCTTATTATTATATTTTTGTATATAGCTTTGTTTAATTCCATTGAGTACATTATTTTTTTCTTATCCATTTTATTCATGACATTGTTCTGCTCTGTATTACTGTAAACTTGTCTCTGCTTGTATGTCTGTTTGGGGCTTTTCCCCCTGGGTCTCCACTGAAAAAGGGTAAATTCTTACCAAGCTGGACCAACCCAGTTAACAAATGCAAAATAAAATAAAATAAATAAATCTCAGGACCTTACTACTATACCTACAATGTCTCAAAGATATCCTAGATATGGTCGTGGCTTTGATTTTTGGCTTTGAGAAAACCTTTGATGCTATTCAATGACCATACCTCTGTGCAGTGATGAAGTAAATAGGTTTCTTTATTAACTTTATTCAAACTGTCCAAGCATTATACTACTCATTAAAAACTTCTGTCTTAATGAATGGACTATTGCCAACTCCTTTTCCCTTAAAAAGAGAAACTCACCAGGGGGTACCCTTTTTCCATGACTCTCTTTCGTATAGCCAGTTATTACATTCTATGATCTAGATTGTTAGCTGTATCATTTTAAATAGAGAAACCAAAGCACTGCTATTTACTAATCATTGAGTAATCCTTACAACTAACCCATATTCTGACCTTTCAAAGCTTAAAGATATATTAGCAGAATTAGGCAGAACAGCAAGGTTAAAGGGTAACCTCACCATAACTGAATTGTTCCCAGCTAACAATGAGGTAAAGAAATTTCATTCAACCATATCCTCACTTCCTTTTATTTGGGCCACGACCACACCAAGGTACCTAGGTATAAAACTGATTTAAGAAACACTCAAGATTAACGTAAGGAAACTACCTCTCTTTTTTCAGGACAGGTGTCTGCTATTCGAATATTTGTAGCTCCATTCCTGTTTTATTTATTTAGGTACATTCTCACACATCACAATTACCATTGGCCAAAAAAAAATGAATGGACTGTTAGGTAACTTTATCTGGGAATGGTCAATGAAAGCAACTTAATAAGGTACCAGTTAGGACTACACATACTTTCTAACCAGGTCTCGAAATTTCAGACTGGGAAAAACTGAGAGGGCCTTCTATTATCTAATTTTTTTCATACCAAGATGTTCCCTGATTGAAAATCATACCTTAAACTCTTGTTCTTCTTGGCTTTACCATATGTTTCTACATAAACAATTACTGATATGAAATTCCATCCTTCTTTTGCAGGTGGGTCTTTCTTGTATTCCTACTTGGAGCAACATTTGGAATTAAGTGTTCCTATTTTGGGAAATCCTTTTCTATTAGTGGAATGCCCCCCCCCCCCCAACTGAACAAGGAATGGCAGAATCATAATATTAAATGGCTGAGTGATTTAACCTCTTCCTATAAAGGATGATGGATTTTTGCCAGTTTTGAATATTTGCAATCCAGTTGGGGCCTACCAAGAATATTCTTACAGAAATGTTTGCAATTTAGGTATATAATTACAATATCCTCATTTACTAATCACCTTTCCCAAGATTTATTTACCCTGACTTCTCAAGGGCTTTCTTTTCCACATTGTCCTTCATATAAATTAAAAGTGTCCAGCTTTTATGCCATCTTGATTTCTAACTACCAGACTGTAGTCAAGGATACCATTCGCTCCTCGCTAGATAGAAATAGGCACAAGAAACATAAATGACTCCATTCATACTTTCCTGAAGAAGATCAGTAAACTCAGGCCTATTTCTATGTTTTTGAAAAAGCTGTTCTTTTTGTCTACAATGGTTACTGGGATCATGAACTGAGTGTTTGCAGAGAATTTGTCTGAGTCATCAGATACTCTAAGTGCAGAATGAATAATTCCATTGCTCTTCAAAAATGTTAGGACTGTCCTACCATTTTTTGATTATGATAGTCCCTTATAGTTTGGATACACCAAGGTGTGGACTTATCTCTGCCATGTTCTAAAGCCGTATTCAGGATGGACCTTTCCCCTACCCTTAACCCCAAGTGGGAACCATGAAGTAGTTGGTGTATGCAGCTTTCAGTGATTGTTAGAGCATAGATAATGTCACTGAGGAAATTATCTTCCTTACTTTATGTTAGTGGATTATATTCCTTGCTCATAATAAAGAGATCTTTTCTGTCCAGAATATAAGAAGGTAGTCTGGATGGTATGGGCATATCAGTAATCTTCTTCTTCTTTCGGCTGCTCCCATTAGGGGTCGCCACAGCAGATCAACTGTTTCTATTTCTTCCTGTCCTCTGCATCTTGCTCTGTCACACCAACCACCTGCATGTCCTCTCTTACCACATCCATAAACCTTATCTTAGGCCTTCCTCTTTTCCTGTTACCTGGCAGCTTCATCCTTAGCATCTTTTTCCTAATATACTCTGCACCCCTCCTCAGCACATGTCCAAACCAATGTAATCTTGCCTCTCTGGCTTTGTCTCCAAACCCTCCAACCTGGGCTGACCCTCTAATATACTTATTCCTAATCCTGTCCATCCTCGTCACACCCAGTGCAAATCTTAAAATCTTCAACTCTGTCATGTCAAGCTCTGACTCCTGCCTTTTTGTCAATGCCACTGTCTCCAACCCATATAACATAGCTGGTCTGACTACCCTCTTGTAGACCTTCTCTTTCACTCTTACTGGTACTCGTCTGTCACAAATCACTTCTGACACTCTTCTCCAACCACTCCATCCTGCCTGTACTCACTTCTTCACCTCTCTTCCACACTCACCATTACTCTGAACTGTTGATCCCAAGTACTTAAACTCATTCACCTTCGCCACCTCTACTCCCTGCATCCTCACCTTTCCTCTATCCTTCCTCTCATTCACACACATATATTCTGTCTTAGTCCTGCTGACCTTCATTCCTCCTCTCTCTAGAGCATATCTCCACCTCTCCAGGGTCTCCTCCACCTGTTCCCTACTCTCACTACAGATCACAATGTCATCTGCAAGCATCATAGTCCACGGGGACTCCTGTCTGATCTCATCTGTCAACCTGTCCATCACCATTGCAAATAAGAAAGGGCTCACAGCTGATCCTTGATGTAATCCCACCTCCACCTTAAACGCATCCATCACTCCCACCGCAGACCTCACCGCTGTCACAACTCCTCTCTAGGTACCCTGTCATATGCTTTGATTCTTTAATAAAAGACACTGAAACAGTTTGAAAAATCTTTCCATCCAATTTGAAACAAACATCAAGTTACAATTATGCCTTATAACATTACTCATTCTGTTTCATCCTGTAAGAGAGGTGCAGCCCTGCCTTTTAAGCATTCTTTATTGAAAACAGTTATAGCCATCCATTCTGTAACTTAAAACGTCTGCTAACATTCACCTTTTTTTTTCTACCTCATTCACTAGATAGAGGAAGTATTATTTCCTGCTAAGATGAAATACATGTACAGAGAGTTCATATCTTCATTGAACTTTGTTATCTATTGAATGTCATATTGGCTGTTCAATGAAGTTTGATTTATGTTGCAAGTCAAGACTTGGAATTTGTCTAGAATAAATCTGCTACAGTAATTTTGAAGACATTAGTGAACTCAGATTTTTGTTTCGGCTTATGACTGATCATCAAACTCTACTATCATGTACCCCATGCTCAATTTGTAGTGGCATAGGAACACAAAAGTGTGTGATAAATGAGGACTATGGATTGGTGGATGGGACTGTCAGATTGTACTGAAAAGGGAGAAAGAAAAACTGTTTGTATTCCTAGTATGATAAATGTGGAAGGCAACAGGTGTTATAAAATACTGGGAACAGCCTAAAACATGTTTTTTTTCCCTTTGGAAAAGATGATCATTTGATAAGAATACCCTTGGGAATACGGGTTGAACTTGGTTAGGGTTGTAAGGGCCCTTGGGCTGTTAGCCTAGTAAGCTATGATCCTATGAACTGTGATAAATAAGGCTAGAACAGCTCAATGGACAAGATTTGCTTAGCTGAATTTGACATATATATACATCTCCCCAGTGAAAAGCCAACCAAATAGTCTGACTAGAGATCTTTTGAAACAATATCTGAAAATACTAAGTAAACTTCAGCGGAAAATTTCATTAATCCCATTTTGATGTTATCTGATGCAATCAGACTCTCAAGTGTCCCATGGATGAGATGTGAAAGCACATAAAACAATCTTAAGTTGTCATAACAGGTGTGCTCTCCTTCCGTTGCAGACAGGTATTCTGTTTCATACAGTTATAGTGATTATGTGAGACGAAAAGAGTGCATTTAAGTAGACAGGGTAAATATTTATTCCAAATCACATGACCACTACTTATTAGCTCTTATTTACTTTTTCAGACACGGAAACCTTGTTACTCAGCAGTGCACACATTTTGTGAACATATACATTAATTCAGTACTATCTTTTCAGAATCGTATACTTATGCTACTTTATTCAATGTTTTATTTGCTTTCTTGAACATCTTACCTTAAAACTTGTTTAAAAGTGCTAAAGGAATCTGGAGTTTTCTTTTTAATATGTTAGATAAAATAAACCACTAAACAGTGTACTATTTAAACTTGAAAATAAAAAAAACGCTGCACCAAAAAGTCCCAGACAAATGCTTATTCACCACAGTTTTAGCACTTTTGGCCCAAAACACAGGATCTTTATCTTTCTGGAACACCTTACTTTAAAACTTGATGTAAATTACCAAAAATATCTGGAATTTTCTTCTTTAATATGTTGATTTTTCAGTGAAAGTGGAACAATCTACACATTTGGATGCGATGATGAAAGTACTTTTGGATGGGTTATGTCTGAGGATGGCACTGAAATGGAACTAGGCAATGTGGGGCTGAAAAAGAATAGTCTGCAGGTGATAGTCATAGAGCAGCACTGACAAGTGATGGGAGGTTCTTTCCCTGGCAATCGTTCTGGGTAAAGCAGAACTTTGTACATCTGCTCCTTTTCATACTTAGTGGCCTGAAAAAGTGGCTTAAGTATTTTGACTAGGACATAATTATATATACTCCTCCTCCTTAATTTGAATGACTGGTTGAGAAGCCATTTTGAAACATAAATAAGACATGCTGGAGGGACAACTATGTATCGCAGAGGCTCCTCCTTCACTGGAACATACTTCCCATTTATTTAAAGCAAAGCTCACCCCTGCACTTATTCAAGTGAAACATGGCTCAGTAGATGCGGGACTGTGACTATACCCCTGGTCTGCACCTATATCTCTATTAGAAAGAGGAAGCATGTAAACATTTGACCACTGATTCCCAATTATATATACCGTCACAAAACCTTGGGAACTGATACCCATCCAGTTTTATTGGGAAGCATAGCAAGACTTAAAAAGGCCCCTTGGGACAATATCCTAGTATTCTAGTGGGATACTATGAGATGCTCATATTAGTTTTTTAAATTTTGATATTTGAAAAGGGCAGGATTCTTGAAACTTACACACCTGACGCAAGTTGTGCACTCTATAATGTAATCATGAGCATCATTGAGTAAGTTGCTTATGTAGAATCCTGGTCTAGAAAGACTTTCCTAAAGCTGCTTGTACACATGTCCCTGACAGAGTAAGAGACTACAAGGTATCTTTTAGAGTATGTGGATAACAGAAATGAGCAATGCTTACAATGGAGTACTACAGCCTCAGGTCCTAGTGTTGTGAATCACAATACAGAGTCTGCATTAACATCACTATACCCTAAGCCTGAAACTGTTTGTATTATCCTCTTCCCCCAGATGACAGAGATAAGTGATGCTTCTCTCAAACTCTAGTCCTAGTACTCCTAACCAGACAGTGCGGGATGCATGTTACACGCCACTGTACCCTAGCAATCACCAGCCGAGTTAGATCCGTTGTCCAGCCTATGACTAAATGATTTATCTTTTGCAGCCTAGAAGTAAAGAACACATTCCTTCCGCACCCTGCATCCCACCATTAACAGATGCAGCATCACTGGGAGCTTCCATAAATGATGGGAAAACCAGTTTATTGCTTTCATACTTCATCAGCCGCTCTAACTTAAAGTGAGACTTACATGAAAGGGCATCTTTAAATTCTGGCATAAAGGCAAGGAAGTCTGCCATGCTAAATTCACAAAAATATAACACATGATCTAGGCTCTTGCCAGGAGGAGACCCAGTACATTCAGTATAAGGAGATCTTCCAGAGAAGAGGGAATAACAAGTATAACAACTGTTATAAATGTTTCTGGGAACACCTAATTGTGTTTTCACATTTAAGTGAAGTAAATGTTACTTCAGTAATCTGAATTCTGCTTAGCTTCCGTAAGTTAAAACTTTACAGTAGTGTTACTTCCTTCAGGTCTGGTTGATGAAGTGAGCTACAGTGAAGTCATCTTCATTCAGTTCTAATCAATCCTTCTTACATCAAAGTACATAAAATACACCCCTGAGCTTCTAGCTTAACTAGGGTGGGGTGAAGGGGGCAGCCTCCCCAGTCGCAAAGTACTAGGAGGCATGATTGAAAGATGCTGCTGTATTATCACTGCAGTGCATTACTGGCATTCATATGTCAGTATTGCATTTGTGAGCAGAACTGAAGATCGTTGTGCTCTGTGTATGGCATAAACTGTAGCAAGCTGTTTGCTGCTGTTTAAAATTAAAGACTTTTTTTTAATATTTGAAAAGATTATGGCTGGTATAAACTGTAGCAGCTGCTGGCTTCATTACAGCAAGATGTTTATTGCTGTTTAAAATATTTTTTTTAAATCTGATGGGCTCTGGTGGTCCACATGTAAAATAAAATGTAGAACTGTTTTATAAAAATGTAACATGCAATTGCTACATCCTAAAAGAAAGAAATATTATTTTAAAGCATTAACTAAAGCTCTTAGTGGCCTGTGTGTGGGATAAACTGTACCAACTGCCTGTTAAATGTAATAAGCAGTTGCAATAGTTTATAGGTTCATAGGCTCATATGTAATTACTAAGCTAATGGCACTAGAGGACCTTTTTAAGCCTAACCATGCTACCCAAATGTATCTCACAAGTTCTGATATCCTAGGATTACTCACTGCAGCTGAGTGCGCCTCCAGGCATTTCTGCAGTTAACCCTACTTACGCCTCTCAGCATCAAATATTGCTTGTTCATATTTGTATTAATAATTCCAAAACCATGCTGCATACCAGGTATCAAAAGATTTGTTCTTAAAGCATATATATGATGGCAAACACAATTGTACTGATATTTTACCTCTGTCTAATGCAATTAAAGAAATATTGATTATTATTTGCATACTGTTTGGGTTCCTATGAGTACAACGAAAATGCATTATGTTGAATGCGTTTTCGTCGACACGTAGAGCGAACAGGCAAAACAGCAAAGCGGCTGTTCAGCAAAATTTTTCCCTGGGAAAGAAGTCACTTGACCGCTTCATTGTTTCGCCGTGTTCTAAAGTGTAGTGTGGTCCCTTGTCCGGTATAGCTCCCAAGCGTGATTGTGCAACAGTTACTGACCTTGGGGTAGGGTGCGGGTTAAGGTAAGTGCATATGTATGAATGTGTTTACTGTTTTATATTTTATGTTAAATGTATGGTTAAGTTACATGTGTATGTGTTTTCAGTTGTTTACTTTTGTTTTGGGGGGGTAGAGTTATGGTTAAGGTAAGTGTGTATATGTTTGGAGCTGTTTATGTAAATGTGCGAGAGTTACTGACCTTAGGGTTAGGGTGCGGGTTAAGGTAAGTGATTATGGTTTAAAATGTTTACTATTTTTTTTTTCGTAAAATGTATGTTTGGGTTATGTGCATATGTGTATTTAGTTGTTTACTGGTTTTTGGGGGAGTATAATTAGGATTGGGTATGTGTGTATGTGTTTGGAAGTGTGTAATGTGTTCTTTTTTTTTTTTTTGTGGGTGTTGGAACAGCGATTTCTTTCCCTAGGAAAGAAATCTCTGTTCTTTGGATTTGACATTTTCAGCTTTCGCTGAAAATGTGTCGATGTAACATTGTTCACTGTTTTAAGTGTTCGATGTTGCAATATAGACCCGTTTGTTTGGACTGTGATGATTTTTATATTTCCTAAATATCTCAACATTCAGGTAATGCAAACAGAACTGCATAGCCTCATATGAAAGCTCACAGCTGTATGAAGAAAATCCTGCTGGTAGTGTATAAATTTTATTTAGTTACTGAGATATCATAAGCTGTTTATACATCATTACAAAATAGACATTCACTGCCTTTATTTTGGCTTATAAAATCAAGCCCCCGGATACATGAAGCTTGGCGCAAGGCCGGTGTAAGGCCTGTGCCAGCCGTGCGGCATATAAATGGTGTAGTAGCACCACATGCATATTAATGAAGGTGCGCTGCTACCACATCCACGTGCATAGGACACGTGCGGGTGTGCATGGGGCATTACTAAGCTGCGCCCGGAGGCGTGTCAATGTCGGCTGGCGATGAGCAACCTAAACTGCTGAATATTATAGCCTGCCTGCAATAGTAATCGCACCTATCAGTGTCTGTGGATAATGAAATTTATGCAAAGCATGCAAGACAGTTCTCGGCCACACAAAATGGAGAACCAAACAGAAATGCATGCAACACAATATGAGTTTCCATCCATGGAACAAATGATATTTAAAATCATGTGTCCGTACTGTACTGCACTGTCAGTAGTTATACCCAGTGGAAGTGAAGCGCATCATGTCAGCGCGCCACCAATACACACGTCTAGCCCCATGGGCATGGTCACCAGCAGTCCCACAGTGGTAGTGATAGTACACAGCTGGGCAGTTGTGGCTATATAACAACCGTAAAGAAACCTGACAGTCCAAATTGTATACCAAACACACACAAACATATGTATATTAAAATGTGCTATACACATGAACAGGAACGTAACCGTCACATACACATAGGATGCCATATGCGGAACCGGGATATCCAAAAGCAGAACCCATGCATGCAAATGCAATACGCAACAACCCCTGTATAGCACATAACCCACACCCATGTCCGAATGTCCATCAAATCCAGCTACCAGCCTTGCGCAGCCATACACCTACACATAGCGAGTATTCCCCATATGTAGTAGGAAGTATCATCCTAGGCAGTGTCAGGATTGCAAATATGTATCCCACGTTTGTAAACATCCCATCACAGTTACGTAAATCCAAATGCCCGCGCATTCATGTTATGGCAAAATGTGTGTACTTCCCGCATGTGATAAGTAACCTGTTGAAACCTCAGAGTTATTTACATGCCACAGTGTCCAGTACTGTACACATCTGGACAAAACATGTATGTGTAGTCACGGTACTATTCAGTTTCTACACAGACATGCAAAACATACTACGCAGGATGGAACAGCTGTCCACCATGCAGGTCACCCCACTAGGGTTGCCACCTGTTCAGATGGCCAAGGTGGGACATCCCTTGTAGAAATGTGAGAATTTGCAACATAAAACATACCCCCGGCCAGTGCAAAGGACAGAATTACACTTGTATGCCAAGATAAAAGCTTATTCCATAGCATTTGAATAGCTTATGCTATCCCAAATAATAGTTATGTGTACCAGATACAAAATACCTGTATCATGCAACTAGTAAAGAAAATAAGAAATATATTATTGTCTTAAATTCACAGGACATTTGCCATGTCTTAGGTGTCATCACAGGACACAACTGTCCAAAGTGGGACCACCCCTCGCAAAGAGGAACAAGTGGTAACCCTACTCCCCACTGAATTATCGACAGTATATAGTCAACTCAATCACATACCGACACCACCTCTCAACCTATTACAGCAACAAAATCCGGACAAAGCCTAAAAGGATGGGTGGACAAATAGGGACAGATGTAATTACTGCTCTCACAAACTTCAAAAGTTCACAGAATAATAGTATGTACATAAGCATGAAATGTTGTGAAGGATGTGGGGTAGTCCCCAGTATTACAGAGGTCCGTACATTTATACTGTAACAAACCGTCACATATGTCGACTGTAGTACTGCATACCTGTAGTTAATTCATAGTTAAGTCATGTGCAAAATAATAAGCCTCATAAGAATGAATACAGGAAATAGTCAAATGTGAATGGGAACATCACTCACCGTGGATTATGTATTGTAACCACCCCCACCCATATTATGTATTGCCAACATCATAAGCTGCTGACAGGTGCCCAAACACCTGTGTCTGTAAACACAGATTAAATGTTTAAAATGGACAAACCCTGTCCATGTGCTTTGTCTGACATTTGAACACGGTCAGGGCAGTTCCGTTCACCAGGCGGACAAGCCTAAACCCAGATCACCACATGAACACCCTGACAATTAAAGACCTGTATGTGTCAGGACTATAAGCCTTTGGGTTCTGAATATCCCTGCAGTGATTAAATATGCAGCTTGGGTCCAGAGCAGTAGGGAATAGGGAATGTGTAACATGTAGTACCGCATTTTTCCCAGCAGGAGAATGGATGCCTGTGACGTAAGTGAAGTGGTGAGGCATATGTTAATGTAGCTATGTACTATGGGTATGCATATAAATGAGTCAGAACACCAAACGTATAGTGGTTACAGCATCCGGCCAACGTGAATGCAGTCCCGGTTCAACTACGACTACAGCACATATAATGTGAAAGTGTAATGAATGCGTCTGTGCTGTACAGACAGTTAAATATGTAAAGGTGAACGTGTGTTTCGCATACATCCGTTAACCAGATTACAGATAATATACTGGTACTGTCACAAGTAATAAAGCCCACATAAGCACAAAGACTTAGTAAACATATGTAACCCACAATAAGGATATGCATGTGCACCTGCGCGTAATCCATAATAAGGAAATGCAAGTGCGCCTGTGCGTGTGTGATCTGCTCACAGCATAGTAAATGAATGCTGTTTCCCCCACGTTAGTTATACATGGCTCAAACCTGTTAACCCCGTAAAGTATGAAACCGGACAAAGGCATGCAAACTACCGGTACAAATAGGGACAAACCCCAGATATGTGCCAGAACAAACATAGAAAGTGGATAGAATAACGGGTGGGTCAGTAGCATGGATTCTCTGAAGGGTATGCATTCGTAACCTGAACTGCTTGCCAGAATTCCCCACCATAAGTCTCAAATGAAATGCCACTACATTGCCAGATAGACACAGGTTTATGTAAAACACACCGAAGATAAAGAGGCAACCAGCTGTACACTCTGCAACAACCTGTACAGTGGAAAGGTATGGTATGGATATAGATATATGTGTATACACATTATCCACAGACGTAAACCAAAGCAAGTTATGAAATGAGGATTGTACATGTATATATGTATACACAACAGACTTATGTCCCGTAGATATGACATATGTACATAAATAGGCCACGTTATAGCTAATATGGGTAGACAAACAGACATGCACGAAAGGTGAATAAACCGACAGTCCAGCAAGTTCTACACTTTAAACATGCAGATAGGTGTCCATTGCAGGACTCCAAAAATTGATCCATACGTAGTGTCAACCGACATTGATGAAAAATAAGTGAACTCAGCAAATACGATATAGCTGTACATGCAAGAGTATCAGGTGCAAGGGTGATGACACGTGTCGATAGAATGTATGACGTATGAACTGATATCCGGAGAGTTTGGAGTGCATATAAGTGTCTCCACACTTCAGTACCGCACATTAAACATGTGTAATGGGTACTGTAGAGGGTTGTCAGGTATGGGAATCATGGGTATGCAGAAATGGGCCTAGGTGTTGTTTGGCAGAGATTTCGTAGGCCCGCCCTGTGGGAGTGATGTGGGTATAGCACACGCCTATATTCTCAATAATGGGGCAAACCATCCACTGGATATTGCGTAAACCATTTTGGCAATATGTAGGGCCCTATATCAGTGTCATGTAGGTGATTATCATGGATGGACATGCATACCAAGATGGTACCCATAACTGGCAAACTGTCAGAATAACACAGCTGCACTAAGGCATAGTACATGAAATACAAATAGGGACTATATTAGACATACCCCAGACAAAGTCAGAACATTGTGAGAATACTGGCATAGCCGGGAATACGGATGTTATGAGTGTTACTAATCATGTAATGGAAATGTCAGTCACTATTATCTAACCACACAGTTCATAATGCCTTGCCAGCAATTTACCAGAAAGGCACATTACTATGACAAATGTAACAAGGGCAAAGGTCAAACGTCAGGGCGTTTACCCATAATGTGTACAGGTTAGGGGTATGAAGGTAACCTGTCCAAAATACATGTACAGAACTAGTGATACTAGGTGGACAGGTGAGAAGAAAGACATCAGGACAAATGAAAAAACATGTACAAGTCATACGCATGTACTCCGAAAAATGTGAATGACAACATATGCCCTGTGAATGTCAATGTGGAAGGTTAATAGACACAAAAGTAATGTGTCCCTCAGGGTGTCATGCAGTGTCACCGTAACAATGTCCAGTCCCCCATACTCGTACGTGAGCTCTGCCACTGACAGAAAGCTCAAATACCGGCGCACACATACGGTACATGATAGACCAATTAGTGTGGATAAGCAGCTGTTGGCCTGTGTGAGAAATACAACTGTCTGGGTGGGTGTGTCCTGCAATATAAATGTAATGGCATGTGGCCTGTGATGCCGCCATACAGTGTGTGTATTGGTGTCAGAAAGTTGATATTTTGTATCAGACACATACTCCGCAACTGTACAGATTTACGCAGAATGTGCAGAGTTCTGCCTCATATGTTTGGTGTGTTCCACGTAACATCAGTAACAGTCTGGCACTTTCCTGATAACTGAAGTCATGAAATAATGACAAATATGTGATTAAGACACCAAATCCGACAGAAAAGCCATACTAATGCAAAACCTATTATTGTGTCAACTATCTACGTTTGTAAGAGCAACATGTCAATACTGACCCTATGTGTCCCACTATCAGATAAGGCCTTGTCCAGAAATCTGCTCTAGGAGGTGGAGTGGTATGAACAGAAACAGATACATGTGTGAGGAAACAGCAATATCGACTGCAAGATAATGCAGGAAGTATGAAATGCTCTGCAGTAGGACGTTCAGTACTGTTCGCAGGTATGTGCTGACATGTCAAATGACACAGCAGTCTACATGAAGTACCTATAGGGCTGTCACCTTTACAAATGATGATAGTGGGACATACCCACAGCCATGCACACAGCACAAATAGACATACACACATCAAAACTAGGCCATGATACATGAAGCCTCCGGCGTGTACGAGTACAGTGAGAGTACAGCAAGGATAGATGTCTGCCAAGATATACAGCAAACGCATGTAAGGGTGTGTAACACCACCCGTAACATGGACAATGTTGGGATTTGCAACATACCCCATTGGTATGTGAAAGCTATGCAAATATGTGATACATGAAACAGTCAGCTGTCCATGCAAGAGCAGAGTTATGGGCAGAAAATAGATTATATATGCATATATAGAAAGAGAGAGAGAGAGATACAGACATACACACACACATATGTGGCAGGGCTGGTAATCGAACCTACACATTAGTGCCCTATCACACTGCAGCATGACACATTTACAGAACACGCTACCGAGCTTACTAAACGCAGCAGACACACAGGCATTCTACTAGGTGCGTGTCAACATCTGCAAAGACAAAGATGTCAGCAGGATATATCTGTGTTGCGAAGCATCTAAAAGCATAACCTGAGTCCCCAGGTGGATGGGAGCATGCATACACACATCTGGCAGGCCTGGGAATTGAACTTACACCTAACTACCCTATCACACTACAGCATGACGCATTTACAGAATGCGCTACCGAGATTACTGAACACAGCGCTCCCAGAGGCATACTTCTAGGTGGGTGACATCATCCGCAAAGGCAAAGACACCGATAGGGAATGTATGTGTTGTGAGGCATCTAAAAGCATTACTGTGTCCCCAGGCAGCAGGAAATACACACACACACACACACACTTGGCAGGGCTGGGAGTTGAACATACACCTAACTACCTTATCACACTACAGCATTACACATTTATGGAACGTGCTACCAAGATTACTGAACACAGCACTCCCAGAGGCATACTTCTAGGTGGGTGACATCATCCGCAAAGGCAAAGATGCCAATAGGGAATGTATGTGTTGTGAGCCATCTAAAAGCATTACTGTGTCCCCAGGCAGCTGGAAACACACACACACACACTTGGCAGGGACGGGAGTTGAACATACACCTAGCTACCTTATCACACTACAGCATTACGCATTTACGGAATGCGCTACCAAGATTACTGAACACAGCACTCCAGGAGGAATACTTCTAGGTGGGTGACATCATCCGCAAAGGCAAAGATGCCAATAGGGAATGTATGTGTTGTGAGGCATCTAAAAGCATTACTGTGTCCCCAGGCAGCTGGAAACACACACACACACACACACACACACACACACACACACACACACACACACACACACACACACACACACTTGGCAGGGCCGAGAGTTGAACATACACTTAACTACCTCATCACACTACAGCATTACACATTTACGGAATGCGCTACAGAGATTACTGAACACAGCACTCCCAGAGGAATACTTCTAGGTGGGTGACATCATCCGCAAAGGCAAAGATGCTGATAGGAAATGTATGTGTTGTGAGGCATCTAAAAGCATTACTGTGTCCCCAGGCAGCTGGAAACACACACACACACACACACACACTTGGAAGGGCCAGGAGTTGAACATACACCTAACTACTTTAACACACTACAGCATTATGCATTTACAGAACACGCTACCAAGATTACTGAACACAGCACTCCCAGAGGCATACTTCTACGTGGGTGACATCATCCGCAAAGGCAAAGACGCCGATAGGGAATGTATGTGTTGTGAGGCATCTAAAAGCATTACTGTGTCCCCAGGCAGCTGGAAACACACACACACACACACACACACACACACTTGGAAGGGCCGGGAATTGAACATACACCTAACTACTTTAACACACTATAGCATTACGCATTTACAGAACGCGCTACTGAGATTACTGAACACAGCACTCCCAGAGGCATACTTGTAGGTAGGTGACATCATCCGCAAAGGCAAAGATGCCGATAGGGAATGTTTACAGAGTGAGCAGTCTGAAAGTATATTACTGCCCCAAGGTAGACGTACACAAACACGGCAGTGCTGTCATCGGGCCAACTAAATATCTACAAAGCACTACAACACTAAATAGATACGGGATGCACCACAGACAGTACACCCTTCGAGAGAGCAACCAGTGTGTTCAATGTAGGTATTCATCGTGACATTAAAAATGGACATCGGTTGCCTGGATGACCACCATGGCTATACAGGATGTCAATGGCCATGCCCACATGCTTAGTATCACACATCTGTTTGGAATGTACTGTATGCCCATCTACACAATGGCGTACTGGGCATGCTCACACACTTAGCAGTTGCAAAGGGCCAACTTGCATGCACACGGAGTCTAATCACAGAAGGGCGCAGTGTGGAATGTATTGTGTATCCATCTACACAACAGCATACTGGGCATGCTCACACACTTAGCAGTTGCAAAGAGCCATCTTGCATGCACACGGAGTCTAATCATGGAAGGGCGCAGTGTAAATTGTACTGTGTGTCCATCTACACAATGGCGTACTGGGCATGCTCACACACTTAGCAGTTGCAAAGGGCCAACTTGCATGCACACGGAGTCTAATCACGGAAGGGCGCAGTGTGGAATGTACTGTGTGTCCATCTACACAACAGCATACTGGGCATGCTCACACACTTAGCAGTTGCAAAGGGCCGTCTTGCATGCAGATGGAGTGTACACACAGAAGGGCACAGTAAGGTAAATCTGTCCTCACGCACAGGGCGGTCACACATGCAGTGACCTGTACACACACAGCTGCCATCACAGCTGTCACATGTGCAGGTCACACACGTGCACACTGCAGTGTACACTGTAGCTGTCAAGTCAGCACCATGTCGTCGGTGCAGCACTACACAGCCTTACGGTCCCACAACACCATGTGACACATGACCACTGGGCTGTACAGTGGTGTACACCAGCTGTGCAGAGTACACATGTACCAACAGGGATCCAGCAGGTGTTATGCATTGCAAAGATACCAGTATACATGAACAGGTCGGCTCAACACATACCACTGCCCTTGCACAGCTGTGACAGCTGACTGTTGCTGTACACCAATGAACACACGTCTGGATATGTCATACATGTGATTGTGTGGATGTGTGCATGGACTGCACACACAACACATACATACATAGCCTTTGATGTACCACATGCATAACACTGGCCTAATCAATGCTACACACACGAATGGAAGGTGGGCCCATGTCTGTTGAATGCTCACACTACAGGGGGTAGAAGTGTTGACCGGGACACATACCCTTGTACTGGCTGCCTGTGACACCCGTGATATCATACCGCAGTCCATGTGTTATGCATGTCAACACACATGTCCAACAATAGCAATGCATACAAACATGGCAACAGGAAACACATGTGACATCTGTACTGTGCATGCAGCAACCATGCATGTGCAGTGGCTGATGTCCGTAACATAGTTGCACCTACCTACGACATGCAGACGCAATGCAGACCCATCATTGACACCTGTATACGGTGACATACAAACAGCACGTATGGAGGGATGTGTGTACATAACGTGGTGAACCACCTATCTAGATGTATGTGTGCAGGGGGTGGCTCACAGTTGTGTCACGCACCATCCTATCATGCCATGTGCAAACAGTACGCTATGTCGCTGTTACGTGACGGTGCTGACATAATGCATACACAGAGGTCAGGTGTTAACAACTATATGTCACATGGCACCTGTAACACCTATAACCTCCCGTGTGCATATAGCAGCACATCTGCCAGATATAGCATTGGTACACATAATGCAATCAATACCGCTGCATGTCTATCAAACGTGTCATCATATGGCAGGTGTATCATTCCCAGCACTGCCATGTGTGTCCGAATGTGTGACCAGGGATGCCACATATCACGGGGAATATGTCCCAGTTGCTACACATCCCTGTACCCCATTGTAGAGATCTGTACATACGTCAGTGTGGGAAGCATGACGTCGACCGGTGTGGTGCATCACACACGTCGGCTGTCCGTATACACATGTGTGGTCACCACAGTGTGTGTTTGTCTGTATGTATGTCTGGTGCTTGGTGTGAGGGTGTATGGTAATATACGGTGGGAAATGATCACTAGTCCCACGTGTTGACTAACCCGTAATGGTGATGCATTGCACAACCCTGTTGATGCCATAGGTCCCAGCCATACTGGCTACCTGTGCATGTCCCTTCTCTGTGACACGTCATGTGGGTGCATAGTACTGTGAGGGTGATGACCACACAGGCAAGGGTCCCCAGCTGCACACTATGGGGTGTGCATTATAGTGGTGTACACCCTGTGAATGCGGCCATGTTCCCGTACTGTTACAGGGTCCTACTGCTTCACAGTGTGGCCTCCAGCTACCAAGTGACACCTCAAACCATCATTGGCCAGGCCGCTGTGTACAAACCCTGCACCATGTCACCATACCTGTAATGTGTCCTGCTATGTATGTCACATCGCTTTCCAGTGTAGCCTGTGGCACTGACCACATGCATCAGGTGCAGTATATGTGTGGACATCTGTGTCATGTTGGTGTGTCCAACAGTCAGGTTGAGGGTACATGTAGCATGCTGATATTGCCAGACATGCCTGTGTGTAATCCATAGTTACACGTGGGGGACTGCAAACACTGCTACCTGTAGGCACATGCAAGTACACCATAGGAGGGAACCAGGGTATCACAACCAACATGGTGCTACAGATTTAACCAAGACACATACCATGAACACATCACAATGCATGCTGCACCTGCACTACATGGTATGACTGGTGCATTTCGACAGTACACAACCTATGTCACATACACATCTCTCAGTATTCACACACAACCACTGCAACATACACATCCCTCACTATGCATACACAGGTATTACATACACCTCTCACTATGCTGTTCACCCTGTGCATCAGAATATTTGTGCATAACCCTGCACCGATGGTGTGGATGACAGGGATGCGGCACAGGCTTCATCATATGCACAGGGTAATATGTTTGCCAGGGGCATAGGCTGCACCAATGGATAACATCATGTGTGTGTGTAAGGGCCGGTGAGTTGACTGGACATGTCTCTCCAGAATGCATGTGGTTGTTGTGGAGCCCTACAGTTGTGTTTGCTGTGTGCGTGTATGTGTGTACACAGTTCTGCCATTTGTGATGCCTACACGGGGTATAATTGACAGCCCCAGATTGTACAGTGCAGGTTGTACAGCTCACTGTGTACGTCCACGGCCACGTGACCTGTGCCTGCCTGAGGTTGCACGGGCCCTACCAGGTGGAGGTACAGAGTGGCTACTGTCCAACGACACATGTCCGCTGGAACCGTGTCCCCACTGAGACCGTCCAGGGCAACGTCCACATGGCCTGCTGTGTCGTGGTGTTGTCAGTGCAGCACCAGCTGCACTGCTACTGCTACTGGCACTATGGGAGCAGGCATGTGAGGTGGCATGCTCACATCGACCTACACTAGGTGGTGTTGCTGGCCTACGTCCACATGGCCTATGCCTCACTCCTACCAGGTGTTCCAGCACAGACAGCTCCCGCTCGTGGATTGCCATGCCTCGGTCAAGGATTCCGACCATTTCACCTAATCGCCTATCCAGAACATTAGCAATCTGCTGTTGAGCATTTGCCAATGCCTGGATGTTGTCATTTAGGGTATGGATAGCAGCCCTCTGCAGCCTCTGCCCTTTTCTGTTCTGCCATTCAGCACGTGCCTGTGCCGCCATTACAGTGTGGAACATGCGTCTGGTGATACCAGCTGCTGCGCTCTGTCCTGCAGGTGCATGTCTGCCAGAGGTCCTCCTACGAGCAGCACCAGCCACATGCCTGTGTGGCACATCTGCAGTCATTACACTGACACCATGGTGTGTAGACACACCTTCTGTAGCCACCATATGTTCCTGTTCCACGCCAACAGATGCTGACTGTCCTTCCTCTATGGCCACCGGTGATGCGGTATGTGTTGGCAGCAGAACTGTGTGTGGGGAAGAGGGGGACATAGCTGGGATGGTAACCATTGGCACAGATTCAGCCCCTGACAACCCTGCCTGTACCTCATGCATATGTTCATCACCGCTAGTATCTGTGGGGACACTAACATCAGATGGACCGCAGGAGGGTAACGCACCTACATCACCTGTGAATGCAAAGAAATACTGTAAAGTACAATAGACACAGACACACACACCCACAGACACAAACACACAGACACACACACACAGACACACACACACACACAGACACACACAGACACACACACACACACACACACACACACACACAGACACACAGACGCAGACACACGGACACACACAGACACACCATGCATGTGATTTGTCAGATGGCATGCAGCATGCCTGCGATACAGCAGAGGGCATGCAGCTCAGACATTAATAGTGTTAGTAAGCATACCTCCCTGGGGTGCACACTACAGCAAGCAGGTGTCATATCAGTAGCCATGCAGTTCACACAATCATGGTAGTATGCATGCATCCCCATGATACACCATGTGGCCCAGAACAGGATAACAGTACACATGGCTGACATGACCTTGACATGTAATCTGCTGACATGTGCATTAACATGCACACATGTTTGACACAATGGTGTCCTGACACATGTACAGCATCATAATGGGCTTCACATTGCAGTGTTGTGTGTATGCCCTACAGATAGAATGCATGTTTAGCAAATGTGCATGATCATGGGAGGGTAGTGCGAGCCATCTACATTGCTATGCAGTGTGAAGTACAGACACTGTGCCATTGCATGGCAACATGAGGCATGTATGTTGCTGTAGAATGCATAATATGTACACATTGCATAGCCATAACTGCAACACAGTCGTGATGTTCGACAGATCGTATATGGTAGACTTTAGTGACACCTCCAGTAGCTGTGCACAGGCTTTTAGGTTGTCCAGTGTACCACATCAACTGTATAATCGGTCAACTAAGGCTATAATTGGACCATGTTTGGACAATGTGCAACAGGGTGTATACACATCCCAAGTACTGTGTGGCTACATGTCTCTGGCCATCCCCATGGCCATGTGTGCACATGTGTTGGCCAATTGTCTGTGATGGGCATCTTTCCACATGTCTGTGTTGTCCCATATGACATACACCCATAGATGTCAGATATGTCACAATCCACAGGGCTATGCAGACAACGGGTTGTATGTTTGGTATGTGGGGTATAGGTCATGCGATAGTGTGACAATATTGCAGACAGAACACTACATGTCTGGGACATGTCAGGTGGCACATCACAATGTGTGCACCCAATGCAGGGGCATATGACACAATGGTGACACTTGTGGGCTGCCCATATCACAGCTCACTGTGTGGTACTGTGTGCATTCACACATGTTGTTCTAATGCATACTACATATGCCTCCATTGTAGAACACCTCCACCGTTGTATGCACAGCTGACCACACATGTCGCAATGACAAGTACCGTGGTTTCAAGTCTGTGTATCATTACATTTGTATATATTGCACATGGGTGGCGTGTGTGAATGAAGGGTGGTGCGACCTGCATATTGTGACTGGAACAAACATCAGGTGTGCAACTGTTAACTGGCCACATGGCAAATAGATCTACACTGTAACATGCCTGATACTGATGACAGTCTCACCTGCAATGGACCCATGTCTGTGCGGCATGCCAGAGGTACCTGTATAGGGGTGACACACCAGTATGAACATTATCCATGACTGTATGACAGCCACAGGTTGCACTGTGCATGTGAACACATTCACCTGTGTAATAGCATATAGTATGCACATGTGTGCATACACAACATAGCATACTGTAGTATGCAGCATGTGGGTCCACATACCTGGCATATGTTGTTACTTTACATAATGTACAGTGACACATGCAACTACATGGGATATAATAGCCATATGCGCAGTACTGACTTACCAGGCAACTCCTGGCTCATTGGTTGGTATGCACCCACCTCCACGATGGCAGCTAGTGTTTCTGGATGCTGTTCCCTGGGTGTCCCCAGACTGGCCAGTAGCTCCTCGGTGTGTGTGAGTGGGGGCTGGCCCACCACCTGTTCCACCTTGTTTCCTGGCGATTGCAGTGGCACGCTGTTTTGCATGTCATATCAGTTCCATGCAGTGTCTGTGCACTTGCTGGTAGGTGCGGTTATGGCCACCCACATCGTTCACCCTCCTACGTAGATCCTGCCACAGGTCATCCCGCTGCTGGGCATGCTGTGGCACATGGCTGAACAACAAGTCATAGTTGTCATGGAGCTGTGGGATGAGGACATCATCCTCCTGGCGGGTGTATGCTGGGAGGCGTGTACGGGGCATTATCTGTTAAACATAATGATGGTGACAGGTCACAGTTTCAGAGATGTACAGAGATACTGCTGCACATACATTTCTATGACATCTACTACATCTGCACAGTTATCTTTGCAAAGCATCATGACACTGACATGACTGACGTGTTTGTGTCACACATGTCACACCCATTATGCATTGGATATCATCACCATATATGTGTGTCACCTTATTACAGTGTTGATACTCCATGTAAATGCTGTCTTGCTGTGGGCATGTCTATTTGCCTGCACTTGTGTTCTTACCTATCTGCACATGCCTCAATGTGTCCACGGTACTACTGTTGACCTGGATGCTGTGTATATGTCACATATCAACACAGACACAGCCGTAATGGACTTGAGCAGTGACAATGCACACATACGCATGGACACCTGTACATGCATGTGTTTTGCCATATACATCTACACAGCACTGTACAACTGTTCAACATCCTGCCACGGATCGCCTGTATTGCACATGTGATAGACATGGGACAATGGCTAGTCAGACGACATTCGCAGGGATGGTCATCAACCATAGCATGTGCGGGCACAGTTTCCATGCTGTAACAGACAGCCATTGTGCCTCCGCAAGGTGCATCAGTGCCACATTACTGATCCAGTCAGTTGATAGTACATCTACCATGCGGCCATCACACCATGTATGACTGGGATGACATGTGCAGCTTTGATGGACAGGGTTGCATGGTATGGTGGGAGTATGTCACATATATGGCACAGGGATCTGTCCAGCCTGTGGCGATCCTAGTATTAGGATGGTGGCTGTCCATGACATATGTCATATAGATCAGGATATGGACATGTAGCATGTCCATCATCATGGTGTAGCAAATGTCCTTCTGCAAGGTAGACAGCATGCTGCATAGTGGAAGTGTGGATTGTGAAGGCTGGTATTGCACATCCATGCATAGCCATTACCCCTTACAGGTGGTATGTGATTAAATATTGGTCACCACAGTGCTGTATATGCCTGTCCAGTGATCTCCGTGCTCGTGGATGGCACCCTGACATGACATGGGTGCCTCATATGACTACCTAAGGGGTCTGGAGATGTCACCATGTCGGGGGGTGCACTGCACAGCACCATCCCTTACACAGTGTCCATAATGTCGACCATAGCCTAGGTAGTAGTTTATGGGTACAGGGATGTTCACCTAGTGGTGACACTGCTGGTATCATCCATCAGACTGTGCACATATGTCACACACCTCACCCACACAGCCCATTCTGTATGTTGTTCACAACACTGACACAGCTATACTGATAGGTCATGGCCATTCACAGCCTTACATACACAGATGCCTAACATTTGTCTGTGTGGTATGGGCTACAATGAGGGTGGGGTACAACACATTAACCCTGTTCTACTGTATCTGGCACTGATGTGCTGTGCACATGTTACTCTTGCACCTTTTGTAGTTGTGAGTCTGTCAACAGGCCACTGGTGGAACACTCCTGTGACATGCAAAGGTATTTGTACTCAAATATCCGTGCTGTCTTGTACATCTGTACTGCTAACATCTACAGTGCTAATGGTTCATGGACATGCACACCATACACAGCAGGGTTATAGTGCGGTGCCACCCTAAATGACTGTCATCACCACTTGTGGGTTGATATTATCCAACACCCTATCTGTATTGTATGGTCATGCTAGGCATTTGTTCAGAGCATGTGAGCATGTCATGAGCTACTGATTACTATAGCGCCCATTCCACACCATTTCCCACAAGTACACTGGCTGTCCTACACTTTCCAGCTTGCTTAAGGTACGACAGCTGTTGTACACACGTAACGCACATATCCTGTGGGACATGGTTGTATATACAGGCATGTCCAACGGTCACGTACCAGTGCTACTGCCTGTCTATATGAGGGATATCTTGTACATGTGGCAATAGAGCAATTGTCTCATGTACACATTCAATGCTCACCTCCCAACATAAGGCACTACAGCCTGTGGGGGATGCACTTCTGCAGCCGTGCTGGGCCCATAGCTCTCAGGTGCACCTCATTACGGGGAACGTACCTCATTTGGGGTTCTAAAAGGTGCATGTTCCTCAAGGTTCCACATTGGAAGGGTCTGTCACACATTCATTGTTGTAAATAGTTTACCTGCTAGCCATGGCTAAATAGATGGGAATCATATTAATTCATTGGAATATCTTT
The DNA here is from genome assembly GCF_019279795.1 of Protopterus annectens. Lineage (NCBI taxonomy): Eukaryota > Metazoa > Chordata > Ceratodontiformes > Protopteridae > Protopterus > Protopterus annectens. Next base: position 516,150,518 of record NC_056740.1, on the reverse strand, counting down.
TTTATATGTAAGACCAGCCTATTTTAGCCATCATATGCCCTTCCTAGTTGACGCTGTTAGTAAGCCAGTTGTAAGTGTTCCACGTTTCACCCATTTGTCACACGGTATGAGGGCTAATGTTCCTCAGTTTGGGGACAGGAGGCTGACAGCTATGGCTGGGGGTAATGCTGTCACCAACCCTGACTGCACCTGACAGTCATTTGGGGATGTGTAACATTCACAACACACCCCACCCATCACATAGTCTCACATGATCTACACCACTGGCCACACCTACGAGGACAACCTGTGCAGTACGTCTCCATAATCACTGTAGGCACCAGAGGTAGCCCCCATCATGGAAGACAACATCACCAGCTTATAGCCCACAGACTCATGTGTGCCCACCACATACAGCCAATAGTGAGTTATAACATTCACAACACACCAGTCATAACTGACTCTGTAGGTTGTCACACTGCAGTTCCACACAGCAGGCTACACAAGGCATTAGTTGCTTACATCTTGCTGTCGGGTAACTGCTTCTGCAGCATAACCTATGCACCAATGCCACACCTCACCAGGTACGATATGTCTGTCATTCGCCATGTTAGTGTGACTGCCCTGTGATGCCATTTCACAGACTACGTGTGCAGGGACATGCAATAGCTCACCAGTCTTATAGCCCTGAGGGTGTGGGCCTAGCCCTGGGGAGCATTTTGCATTCGTCCGGACACGATACCACTGTACAATGACCGACTGTGTCACTTCAACAGTTGCCTATGCTCCTATTGTCATTCCACAGGCATGTGGTATCTGTCCGCTATAACTGTCCTGGTCAAACACAATGCTGTGGCACAGATGACTTGCACCTGTCAGCCCTGGGAGTACAGCTCACATGTAAGGCTCTTGCTGCTTCTATACTGCCTGTCTTGCACAGTTTCCAATAACTGTCACCGGCAGGGCGGTAACTGGCAGGCACGACATGGGGTCATGTGACACATTGCTTGCATCTTCCTCTGTGACGCACGCAGGCAAGGCACACCTTATAATGCACCACTCAAACATCTCTGCAGTGACTGGGACCTGCCTCTAGGCTCTGCAGAGCACACCTGCAATGACAGGTTATAGACAGACCATACATTTCAGGCACATACCTGGACCGGCACACCCACAGCTGAGGGGTTCCCATATCCCACTATGTTTTGCACACATCCTGGCAAGTTGCTTAGCACAATGCATCAGAGGTGCTCCACGTGCAACTAAGTGTGTCTGGGACCCCTATACACATTGTAACAAGCGACAGAGTCAACATCATACCCCACGGGTAACATACCTTCTATGTTGGCATAGTGGACAGTGGGCCTCAGCTACTACTGATGTGTGACTGACACTACCCCACACTTCACTGGGATAGCCACTCATGTACCAACACATCCATGAGTCATACCCTCCGCTCTGCTGGATCAACCTATACACACCACCTCCAAGACCTACATTACCCTTGGCATGAACACTACCACCATGTGACTGGTGTTACACACCTGGGGTTATCCCCTCATTGGTGGATTCTGAACATATGCTAATCGACCTTGTCAGCCACATCCCGGCAACACACCCATCACAGCATACACAGTACATGTGTACTACAACACCTACTACAGACGTCTGCTGACAGCGGTTGTTAACATCATGACACCCGTGCAGATGGACAATGCACATACAAATGCTGACACATACCCCAGTGCACTTAATTAGCATGTACACAACTGCATGGATCATGTTATTCCACACAGAGCCATGATGGTACACACCAGATAACAGACACCACTCTGGTGGTCATGTTCCACAGACATATGATGTACAACAGCAGGTGTAGGCTGTTGCACAGTGGTGTACATTCTCATGTGTGGGGTGGCTCACTGGTCAGCCGTGGTGGGGCCACAGGGTCCCTCATCACATACTCCAAGACTAGCTACGTAAACATGACTGCCACACATTCCGGGGTGTACCAGCAGGCATTATGGTGGTATGTCAGTATTCGATGGCAACACCCACATCTGCTGTCACATACAACAGTCACTCAGGAACATTGCAGACCCAGGTATTGTTGGCAACATGCTGGAGGATGGATTCAATGCTGACAGTACACCCTCTCACTCACTACAGGGCCGAAATCCATACATGAACATTGTGGTGTCCCTGTGGTCACACCTACACAGTACTGACCTACACTCTATATGTCCTGGGACACTGGCCCCATGTCACCTTCCAATGTCCCAGGCTGTGATGTCCACCAACCTCTGAATTACATGTCTCCCCACTAGGCTACCATATTCAGTAATAGCCTTGTTTCAGGCATTGTAGCCCCTGAATGGCACACAGCAGCATTTATCACACTACACACAGGTGGCACCACATTGCACGAGTGGGACTATAGTCCTACACACCTGACTGGACTGTTCTGCATGGCTATGGGGCACATCATCAAGGACGTCATTCTCAGACACATTGTTGGGCTCACGTCCTTTGCTGCCACCCAAGTTGGGCTTGTTAAGGCCAGAGCATGGCCCCTACACATGGTGGACTCCTTTCATACAGTTACCAGGGCAGTTGCTGATGGTACGGGAGTCCACACATCCTACATTGTCCTCTCATTGCCTTTTAGCACCATTCCCCATTCTGGTATTGACAGCATACACATCCACCTGTACATCGTACCCTGTGTCTCAGGATGTTATGCTATGTGGCTCATGGACAGGACACACAGTGAGGCCAGCATACCATAGTACCTACTACATGTCAGGTACATTTGGCATACCATGGTCCTCAGTCATAGGGCCCCTCATGTTCAGTACATGCTGCCCTGTAGAACAGGCTGGCACAGGGGACTTTCCCTGCCTAGCTTTCAAACCCCTACATACCAAGCGCCATGATTGCTCCACCAGCTGATACTGACTCCAACCATATGGGTGTCGCTGTGACAGATACATAATATGACTATCATGGCATCAAGCTGCATGACACAAGGTGCATGCACATCACCTTTGCATTACACCATTCACCCACTGACTATCACATGGATGGTAGTCCCCTACATACATATCACATTGTACATGTTTGCAGTACACACATATGTCACACCCACTCCTGTGGTTACCGTATTGCCACTGTGGCATGGATATCCTTCTACGTGGCCACACCTATCTGTACTGGGTGTGTAGCTGGTACATAGGCACCCATTGTACCTCTGAACTCAAGACATTTACACACATTCAAGGGTACACCACCCCATTTAGGGTGCACCTTACACAACAGCTACAGCTTTACATGCCACAACATTAACACGCCATGACGTTTACTGAGCTCCAACAGTTTAAATATGTGGCTGCACTATGGACACCACATCTGTACACATTTGCATACTACATACTCAGGGGTGACCTCTGCTGATCAGACAGGGCCCATGTCCACAACATTATTGATGGATATACTCCTCATACACAACATAAGCAGAGGCCACTGTGAGCAACATGCTCATGGATATGTGCACACACACCACAATGAGTGGGATGTGCTTCTGGGTTACATTCCCAAACCGGACACTCACCATGCTGTGGAACATAAGTCCTATATACATCACGCAGGGACACTCAGTAGCACTGTTCATGTGATACCTCCCTTGGTGGTTGGGAGACACATGTAGGCCTGGGATCACTGCAGTGGCTGTACTGTGCAGTGGTGCAGGTGACACCTGGCTCTGCTCTTCACAGGACACTACCCTGGAGAGGTGCCACTAGTGTGAACACTGTAGTTGTGCTTACACATGGACTTGCCAGACTGCATAGTACCCCACTATGCACCTGTGCAGCTATTACATGTCCTTTGTGCATGGTTACTTAGTAGCCCTTCCATTTAGATTAGCTATCATGCTATTCTATTACTATGTCCCATACTTACAGGCCATATGTATCCTGTTATTGTACATACCAATAGACAATACCTGTGGTATGCATGATATGCCTGTTATGCTGTGTAGAATATCTGTCATATCTACCTATAATACTATACATTACACATATTTCACATAGTATCCCATAATGCAAAGCATACTTGCACAGCGGGACCACCTTACATATGTCATTAACGTTATATGCCCATACACATGCGTGCTGTGACAGTATATCAACATATACTATCCCCTGCTATGGCATGTCCTTGTTGGACATACCCTACCACTGACAGCAGGTTGTATGGCATTGTTCTGTTTAATGCCCTCATGTAGCATCCCTTGTGGTGTCTGTGCTGTGTACCTTGTGTCCCACTGCTGGATGCACAGTTTCTACAAGCGTTAGTATGCTCAGCAAGACATCACTACATAAATACCTTTCCCCACTTTATGCATTGTGGACACGTTTAATTAATGCAAACCAGGCTATACATACAGTAAAACTAATTAATACAGATCATGCTATACATAACCTTACATATCGGACGTTCTACATACCTTGTTGTCGTTACAGCATTTTGTTTCTATCTCTCTCACAGTGTTTCAACTGTTATTCGGTATGAGCATACGGTTTGAATGTCTAACAAGTCATCCTTATATACGTCGATACCTGAAACATGTGGATTCTTCCCGCCAATTGGTGTTTCTGAGTGACTAATTACTTGCATATCAGCTGTGCAGCTACTCCATTCACCAATTACGCGGTGACAGTGGGGTATAATTGGATTATCCACTTGGGTGTTGCCTATTTGCCCTACCTTTGGGGAGACGGTCTGTATTGTGTTTTGTTATGTGTAACTGCAACTGCTATGCATGGAGACAATTATAGTTTGGATGCATGTCCCCCATGGATTGTGTGTGACAGGTAGAGTATATGGTTCAACATGTGGGTGTACCTGTCATCCCAACGTCTGGTAACGGAGTATTGCAATCAAAACCTGTAACATGGCTGTTTGTTCCATTATACAACGCCTGCAATTTTGCATGACACCTTTAAGTGTGTCTCTCACATGGTATGTTGAGGGTTCTGCAGATGTAATTGACTGACTGGATGTTTGTGCTGCTATTACAGTTTGTATTGCTTTAGTTTCTAGTGTGGGGGATGTTGGTGGTTGTACGTAACATATACGGTTTGTGGGCCTTGCATTTCTACATAATCCGTATATATGTGTGTGGGCTCCGTCCCTAATTAGAGAGCTAATAGTAGACTTACGTTATGGGATTGTACGTTGGGCCGTTGTTAATTGGTTTCTATATCGTCTGCAGGTGAGCTTGCTACTTGTATACCTCCGTAATTGCAGCGATATATCAGGGGATATGTATAAGTGACAGCGATCCCTTGTATTTCTGTCCCTGATATTTGCAGTCATTGTGGTTGTGTTGTTAAAAGAGCCTGTTTGCCATGGGTTGCCACCTTTTCATATGGTCATTGTTGGACACTTGCGGGACACAAAGCGGTGTTTACAGGCCAACACGTAGCCATGGTCAGTACACAGGTAAAACATACTTTTATCCTCACTACATACCTATTGTTGTGTTACTTTGGCTACTTATATTGCATGTAACATTTAAGTTTCTTACATACAGGCATAACTATTAAATACGACTGTTACATTATATATGGGACATATTTATGTCCTACCATCTCGGACATTTGCCCTTTGTACTGTTTTATGTCAGGACATCCCTGCCCAGTGTGGGGCTGTCCCTCCTACTGTGGTACAGGTAGTAACCGTATGCCTATGGCTAGCTGTACCCACACCTACCATACTGATCTGCCTCTGACTTGGCACCAACATACACATGTTGTGGACACACACACACATTACAGTCACACAGAGATGCACACAGCACCCTCAACTCACAATTACACAGACTACAGCACTCACAGACACAGTTGAACACAGTACCTACATGGACCGCGACACCGGCAGTGGTGACTAACTGTCCCTTCATATCATCATACTATTACTTGCGGATGTACTGTTCCGGTACTGTGTTCTATCAGTCTTTCAGCCTCGTGGTTACGCATGTCGGTATGTTACACATTCCATGGTTGGCGGTATCCTATTTATTTGTACCTCCAAGATGTTATGAATGTCGTTGAACTATCTATTATATTTGCAGATATCGCTGAATCCATCTATATCACCATATATCCCTCTATTGCCCTTTCTATCTGTATTATATATATGCATATATGTACATATATATATATATATATATATATATATATATATATATATACATATATATATATATATATATATATATATATATATAGATACATATATATATATATATATATATATATTTATATATATCTATATATATATATATCTGGCGGGGAACGTGACAGGCACACAGCACCACCATATGCTGTAAGACTCATGTACTGTTCAGGTGTTGGCATTCCGTGTTCCACTGGCTGTTGTGTTTACAATGTTTGAGGGCTACCTGTGTAGGAGTCACACATTGGGCCACCTATACATTACAATTTACAGGTGGTCATGTTTGTGTGCCATCCATTTTACTGCGTGTGCAGGTGGAGAGGTGTCAGTCCATAGGGGCCTACACTGTCAGAGTATGTGCTATATGTTCCCTCTTTGCCAAGGCGTAGGCATATTGGGCACGCCTCCGTCTGCCTACTGGGGCTGGCACAGTGTGTTCATGGTCTGAATCCCTCTGAGCCTGTAATGGCCTTGGCAATTGTGGTGGGCTATGAGGGCCTTTACCATTTTGTCCCTGCTGCAGCTGTTTCCACAGGATCATATTATGTAGCATGGTGCATACTATGACGATGTGGGCACACGTGCCTGGAGAGTACTGCAAGGCTCCACCAGATGTATCCAAGCACTGGAACCGTGATTTCAGCATCCCGAACACACGCTCTATGATGATTCTGGTTTGTGCGTGTGCCTCATTATGGCGTTCTTGCATGGGTGTGTGTGCATTTCTGATGGCAGTCATCATCCACGGCTCCAGTGCATAGCCAGCATCCCCCACGAGATGGCCATGTGGGATGTCCCCCCTGACAAATACCTGATACAGCTGTAAGGTATGCCAGATATGGGAGTCATGGTAGCTTCCAGGGCTGCCAGCACACACATCCATGATAATGCCCTGGGCATTGCACACAACCTGGCAGTTGATGGAGTGTAATCCCTTGCAGTTTATGTAGCGCCTACCCTGCTCACTGGGTGGTGACTTGATTTGTATGTGCATGCAGTCTATCGCACCCAGTACCTCCGGGTATTGTGCCACATGGTGGAAGTGGCGCATATTGCTGGCCAACTCCTCCTGAGTTCTGGGGAAGTATATCTGCTCATTGGCATGTGGTAACATGGCATCCAGGAACTGGTGTAGTACCCTGGATGCTGATGCCTGTGAGATACCCATTATATCTCCAGTTGGCCTTTGAAAGGTACCTGTGGCCAGAATTCGCAGGCTTACACATACCTTCGTGTCCACTGGTATGGGTTCCCCTCTGTTGTTTCTGGTTCTCAGGCGTGGCCGGCACAGCTCCACTATTTGCTGTAAGATGTCCCTGTCCACCCTGTAATGCTCTACTATCTCCAGGTCATGTAGCCCCTGGTAGGTTACCCTTGGTCTGAACACTCTCCTTCTCCTCCGAGGCCTGCGGTGGTTGTCGGCATCATCCTCCACAACACCGTCAGTCTCTAACACATGCTGATGAGTCACCTTGGATGTACAAAGCCTATTTACTGTTATAGGCAACAGTTATGGCCTACAAGCCATTAGACATGTCCTAAGCAAAATGGGAGAGGATGAACATAAGGTCACTTCAATATGCACACTTTTGTCCCTAGTTTTGGAGAATAATGTCTTTGTAGGTGAACAGCAGATTTACAGACAGGCACAGGGGGTTGCCATGGGTACCCCCCCCAATAATACTATGCAAATCTGGTTCTACATTACTGGGAGGTCGAGACTATCATCAACAATGTTAATTGGAATAAGTATGTGGGAGCATATGCCAGATTTGTGGACGATGTCTTTCTGTTTTGGAGAGGAGATGAGAGTGAGTTAAGCAGATTTGTAGACTATTTACACACTACGACATCGTTCTTCAAATTTACTATGACACACTCCAGAAAAAGCATAGATTTTCTAGACACAAGGATTACCCAAGGCCCAGGGGGTTATTCATCCACTTTGTACAGAAAAGAATGTTGGACTAACCATTTACTACCCTTTGATAGCATGCATCCCCGGCATGTTTTTCCAAACATAGTACAAGGACAGCTATGTAGGGCATCCAGATTATGCCTGGAAGATGAAGGGTATATGGCCGAAGTGGAAAAATTAATGACTTGTTTCAGTAATAGGGGGTATGATGACAACTTGCTACAGACAAAAATAGGTTATAGTGCACAAATGAGGACCAAGGAGTATAAGCCTTAGCTATCAAATAATCCAACTGAAAAATGCTCTAGGTCCAGATCAAGAAAGCATGACGGACATAGAATGTATTTTACATATAGTAGCAATATCACTGATATTCAAACCATTGTTCGAAGAAATTGGAATATATTAAGAACAGATGATAAGCTCAGTGAGATTGTAGGTCACACACCTAGGTTTGGATATAGAAGAAATACTAACCTCAAGGATTTATTATGCAAAGAAAAGAGCTTCCTTGGTAACGATACTGGGTTAAGCAAGATAGGAACATTACCATGTGGCAATTGTAAAGCCTGCTCAAGCATAAATAAGGATCCCACTTTTAAACATCCTGTAGATGGGAGAATGTTCAATTTCAAAGCAAAAGCAACATGTAGGACATCACATGTGGTATACATTGCTGAATGTCAAAAATGCACGTCTTATTATGTAGGGATGACAACTAACATGTTGAAAGTTAGAATTTTGCAACATCTTACATGCATTAGGAATAAAGTAGAACAGAATGCTCTATATAAACATGTGGAGAAGAATCCAACTCACACTTTCAAGTTTAAAGCCATTGTTAATGCTAGGTTGGGTGCTACATCAAGTTACTCACTGAATCTTTAGAGTCTAAATGAATTATTACACTCACTTCACATAGATATCCAGGTTTAAATGACAGGATACCTTTAAAACCTGCACTACAAAATAGGCGGGTAAAATACTAATGTTTGATTGGTTAAAGCTTCTTTTTTAAATGAGAGATTGTTTGTGTTTTATTGTCTGATGAAGGGTTGGTGAACCCGAAAGCGCTTACTACTGTGTTGGTACTGTGTCGTTTTTGCAACGTTTATGAAATATATTTTATTCATATAGCGGTGTCAAGCCAGTTTTTTCTGTTTCTTGAATCACAGCTATGGCAGCTCCCAACATGTACATTTTAAAAGTTCCCCGTGTGTTTACACCTATGGTGCGGTGTTTGGGAATACACAGGTGTGTGTTGGGTGCTTTCACACTTTATACTATTGCGCTGTGAACACCAATGATGTCATAGGGTGTGTATGTATGATCGTAGCTGCAGGTTATCTTATGTGTTTTACTGCCGGAACTACTATTGTGGTGCCTTTGGTGTTGAATTACATTTGCCTGCCGTGGATTACCTCTTGACCTTCCCTTTACATTTCTGCGCATTGCACCTACCATTTTCTGGCGTGCATCCTGCAGCCTACTTTCATTTGTACTTTCCTGGACCTGGCGTATCTTGCGTTATGTGTGCTACTGCCGGTCTGCTGTCGGTTTGCTCTGCTCTGCTGTGTCAGGTCTCCTATCTTTGCAATCCAAAACCTCCCCTCCTTTCTTTGCATTCAAATGCCTCCCCTATCCTGTTTTGCAGGTTTCTGCAAGCGGACTTGTCAGCTGCTGTCGATTGGCCTTCGTGGGTTGATTGGTGTTGATTGCTCATTAGTACTCCAATTACCCTACTTCCGCATTTCCTTCTTTTCTTCCCCTGACCTTCCTGTTTCTGCTATTGTTTGTGGCACGTGCGTCCGATTACTGAGTTTTGGGCACGTTTTCATCCTCGTACACATGCACTTTTGGCCACCATGTGTGCTCTCAGCTAAACGATTCCTCCCCACCCCTGTCCTGCAGCTTTGCTTAGCAACGGACAGGCCAGATTTGCAATGCTCCAATGTGCTTAGTGCTACGGTGGCACACCCCTCTGCTGATGTCATGTATCTCCTCTGAGCCACTCCTCAGTGTTATACCGCTGCGCCGTATGGTACAACCTTCATCCGGCGGGACACTTGCGATTCAGTATTATTTGCCTCATTTGCATGGCATTGACTACTAATTCATAGTTACAACGCCGAACACTATCGCAAGCCTTTAGCAACCCTTGCACCTTGGTTGTGGTGTTCCATGCCTACCATTGTGTATTATGCTGTAAACCTGATTTCTATTACATTGCGATTTTATGACATTTTTATATTATTTCTTTATGTTACAGCTTCCACACACATGCCCTGCAGTTATGCTGTGCTTTACTGTGGACATGACATTAAATGTTGTTATTTACGTGTTGTGCATCTTTTCTTATGCCATTGGCTGTGTATTTCATCATTGGCATATGTTAATGTTGTGATACCTGGGTCTGGCCCTCTTCCATAGCTCCGATGTTCTGTTTGGGAAAATGTAAACCGTGTTTTTTGGTTTACATTTCCATGGGCTTATGCTGCGCCTGCACCACTTCATGAATCACTATATGCCTTCATTTGCATGGTGCGACACTGCACATGGGGTGATTTGCATACCTACGCTGGGGGCTGCACAGATCTGGCGTACGCCGGTAGTGCACGTGGCATTGGATCGTACCTGAATCGCTCGGCGGCCATATTTGACGTTATAACGCCTACACTATGCATGCGCCTGGCGCAAGCTTCATGAATCCCGGGGAAGTTTAAAGCATTGGACTGAATAAAAAGTTTTTTTACTTTTCCCGGTTAGGGGTCGCCACAGGGGTCTGTTGATTTTTACAGCATCGAGTTGCCAGCCCAGCACCCAGTCTTCAAAGAAGGCACACCCACACACGCACAAACCTACCTGCATGTCTTAAGTTCACTCAACCACAGACTCCACACAGAAGGCACTCCAGCCAAGAATCAAACTGGAGAACCTCTTGCTGTGAGGTGACAATGCTAACCACTGCACCACCACCATGGCCAAAGCATTAAACTGAATAAATGCCATTAATGTAAAGATTAATTTATCCTGGATAGTTTGCCGTTTCAGTTTTCTAGTAACACTTATGGCTCCAGTGATATGAATATTTGTTTGAACTGTAAGGCTCAAGCCACAACCACTGGGAGTTAAAAGTACCAACTCAAAAGAGCTGCAGTGGAGGGAATGAGTTAAGGGGTATATGCAGGCTTGGGCATAGGTGGGCAAATGTTTACTAACTGCTTCTTTCTACTATGGACATAGGTCCCAGACCAGGAGTAAATTTCTGATTTCCCATTCATTGGTCCAAGTTATGCTTCAATTAGGTTAAGGATACACTCTGCTTCACATGGATGGGAAGTCTGTTCCAGAGAAGAGGTAGTCATTGAGGCATATACCTGTCCCTATAAGATGTCCCATTTATGTTGCAGATTTGGTTTGGGTAACTAGATTGGATAATTCTGATGTTATTTGTTTTTGAATGTGCAAAAAATCCATTAGAGAAGGATCAGAGGATGCTTTGTGTGTCAGAAATAGATTGCATCTCAGCAGTTGTAGGAAACAGAGTAGAGGGGTAGGACTTTGAGGTTGTCATTGTTGGACATGTTGTTTATGCCTTGCATTCTTTTTGCGATGAACCCCTGTGAATGCTCCAGTTGTTGCATGCCTGGTCAGATAAATACTGATGGGGACATTGCACTCAATGTCTGATCTGATGAGGGCCAAGTACAGTGGAACAATATTATCCTTGGACATTGATGACATACCCATGTTAGTAGATTGGAGGCATGTTCAGTGACTGCCATTTCAGTGAAAATGTTTCGATGAAAGCATTTTTGGTCACAGGTGTGTGATCTCAGAGTAGGTATATTTAAGTTTGGGAATGAGGGGTGTTTCTTAGGGCTGTATTAACAATGTGGTAATTTCCAGGGTTAGCCATCTTCCCAAAGGATACTGTTATGCATTTCTTGGCACTGAGTTTTTGACCATGACAACGGCAACAGTTATTGGTCTGTTGCCAGGCCTTCTTGGAGGGTATTTGTGCCTTTGGAGAATTCTATAACTACACCTAGTTTGCAATCATCTCCAAGCTTTCTCAACCAGAGGCCCTTGGTGTTGGCCTTGACTTCATAGATGCAGATACCAAAAAGGAACAGCCCCAACACAAAGCCTTGAGGGACTCTACTAGTGACTGGCCTTTTTGTGGAGGAAGACGCAACTATCCTAACTTCTTTGGTCCAATTTCTGAGTTATTTGGCTATCTAGTCAGTGACATAGGAGTTTACACCTAATTTTTTGAGTTTGCCTACAATGTCTGAATAGGGTATTATGTTGATTGCTTTGGCTGGGTCAAGGTAGGCAGTCAGCACCATTTTGCACTTCTCAGTTGCTTTGGTGAAACTTCTTAAATTAGGCCAACAGGTTGAGAAGGCATGACCTACCCTTGACAAAACCAAACTGGGTTGGATCCAGTATCTGAAAGTCTCACATTGTTTGTCATTTGCATGATAATTCTTTCTATTACTTTGCATATGCTGTCCTCCATTCCCTTGGCATGAGACCTGTCTGAATTCTGTGGTGAAATAGGGATTGTAGTGGTCCTGATAGGTCATGCTTCATGTTACTAAGAAAATATCCTGGGATATTATGAAGGCCTATTGATGCAGTGCTCCAGGCCTTGGACAGTGCATTGAGGACCTGTTCTGTAGAGGGAGTTGACAAAGTTATGGTTTTATTTTTAATTAAAAGGAGGCAGCTTTGTGTTCTGTCCTGAAAGCTGAGAGCATTACACTAAGGGAGGTGCTATGTTTCACCATGTTTACGAGGACCAGGACAAGGATATTAGTATCCCTAAATATTTTTTTTTTACACAACAGATGACCTTTTTCGGCTCCTTGATATGGTCTTGGGGGATGCAAAATCATGGGATGGCACTAGTTACACAAAAGTTAACTACTCTTATCCTAATGAAGACTGAAAGCACAGAACTTTTCATATACACTGACTGGGATCAGAGTATGCAGTCTCCGTCCCATTCATTCTGCCTGCAGCAGATACCCCTGACTTACTGCAGAGGCACACCAATGTCAATGTCTCTTATTTCAGTTGCTACCATAACATCTTTCACCCCAAAACATCAACTGTTTATTCAGATATCACAGTGTCCTGTCCATCAACAACTTTTTTGAGGTATGTTTGTTTTGTGTTTTTGATATAAGTTGAGACACAGTATCACCTTTTTCTCCTTTAAATTTGTAGAAGGTATTATATCTTAACTGGAGGCTTCAGTAATCTGCACAAAGTGAAATAAAACATACCACGAGCTGCAGTAAAGCCTGCCCATGGTGCCTATACAGTCCAGCTAAGAAATTAGGCACCTCCCATTTATTAATAATTCGACCTAAACTAACCCCTATATCCCAACAAAAACACACCTCAAAGCAGTTATAGTCCTCCTGACCCCCTAAATCATATCTGTCTAAACCATGGACAAGTACTTCTCTACAATTTCTGCAACCAGCCTGAGATGGATATGTTGAGACAAAGTAATAACTGTATGATGCTTTCTGATAATCATCTATTACTCAAACAGCATAACACAGTGTGTATGAGAGATATACCTGTATAATGACATTGGAGGCTTAATCTCACACACAGACAACTCAGATACCAGGATCGTAAGCAGTGCACCACACACCACACCTCACTGCACACGACACCTCGCCACATACTACACCTCACCACACACCATACGACACCTCACCACATACCACATCTCACTACACACGATACACTACACACCACACCTCACCACACACCACACAACACCTCACCACATACCACATCTCACTACACACCATACACTACATACCACACCTCACCACACACCACACCTCACACTTTACCACACACTACATACCACACGTCAGCACACAAAACACATGACACTTCACCACACACTACACTTCACTACAAACCACACCTCACTACATACGATATACCACACACCACACCTCACCACATAGCACACATGACACCTCACCACATACCACATCTCACTACACATTATAAACTACACACCACATCTCACCACACACACCTCACACTTCACCACACACTACACACCACACGCCAGCACACAAAACACATGACACGTCACCACAAACTACACTTTACTACACACCACACACCACACCTCACTACACACCCTAATTCACCATGACCATCTTACTACACGTAACCTTCATATGTTGTGGTTCTTAACATTAACTTGCCTAAAGACCTCTAAAATGCAATGAAAGCACAAAGCACCCCATATCAACCCTGTCCATCTGTTAAGCCTACTGCCTCAAATAGCACAGAGTCCCAGAGTCATAGATGCTAAGTCAATAAGACAGGCATCAACTAAAGAAAATATTCTAGTTGTAGGTGACTCCATTGTAAGGCCTCTTATCAAACTGGGCAATGATAGATTGATGGTTAGTTGTCTGTTTGGTGCCAGAATTTATCAGATCATAGAGAAACACACACACATACACACACACACACACACACACACACACACACACACACACACACACACACGCGCACACACATACACACACACACACACACACACACACACACACACACACACACACACACACACACACACACACACACACACACACACACACACACACACACACACACACACACACACACACACACACGCACACGCACACACACACATGCACACACATGCACACACATACACACTTAAGCCCTTGAACAACAAGTACTGGCATGACTCTGTCATAGTCCATGTGGTTGTCAATGACTTGAGATATACGTCCTTGGACTATATGAAGACAGACACAATGGAACACTCAGACTATGTGTCCTAGGTGGGGATAAGCCTAGCACTGAGCAGCACTGTACCTTATCCAAGGATGATCCTGTAATATCAGCAAAAAATAATCAGCTTCAATAATTGGCTTAGTTTTTTGTGTCACCTGCAGGGGTCCAATATTTATCAGCCTGTGAGTACATGATCAATACCCCACTCTGCTTCACCAGGATGCCCTGCCCCTGCCCCCTCTAGGTTTTCAAGTATTGACAAAGGCATTATCTATCCTCATTGTGAATTTCTTCAGAATGCTAACTAGACATACCTACCGGTATAATAAAACAAGCCAGAAAATATGAAAGTGCTACTGGTCAATGCCAGGAACTAAAGTAAGAAACCACAATCTAACAAGCACTCCTCATCCTGGAAAAGTAGACATCTATGTATTGAGTAAGACATGGTATAAAATGGAAGACAGCACTCTGGTTGTGTGGGGCTATAATGCCTTCCACACTTTTAGACAAGTCACTGCTCAGGAGGAAGGGTGGAGGTGTCTCAATCTTCATTCAAAAGAGACTCATATCAAGGCTGGTAAAGCAACATGATGCGTTAGAGCTTCTTCATGTCCAATTCACCATCAGACAGACCTCTTACCACATACTGACCAGCTGTAGAACTTTTTCTATGAGCCAAGCAAGCTACAAAGCTACAAGATTTAGAGTCAGTGTTAAACCCAATACCATTTTCATGGGTGATGTAAACTATCCAGCATATACCAAGACTAGTGCACAAACACAGAGATTCCTGGACTTCATCAATAGAAACACCCTGGAACATCTAGTCAGTGTATCCACTAGGAGGAATAATTAATTAGACCTTGTCCATACTAATACAAAGGCATCTTGCACCATCCCTTGTGTAGCTTCATCATAGGATTATAGGATCATAGGAAGTTACTAGGCTATTGGCCCTGTGGCCCTTACAAGCCTAGTCAAGAATTTAGCCCATGTTCTGACAAGTCGGCACCCGATGCTCCTGTCCAGCAGGAACACAGATGGAATCCCAGGGGTGTATTTTCTGTTCCCCATCACTTGTAATAGCTGACCATAAAGCTGTCTTCTTGAAAATAACATTGAATACAGGTACCACATCTGCCCCAATACTCTTATAATTTTTTCCAAGACAAACTGCTTACTCTTAAGTTCATAGGTTCATAGGATGATACTATGCTATTGGCCCAAAGACCGTTATAAGCCTAGCCAGGAATTTTGCCCATATTCCCTCAAAGTCAGCACCTGTTTCCCCTGTCCAGCAGGGACACATGTGGGATCCCAGGGGTGTATTTTCTGTTTCCCATCCAGTTTCCAGATTCCTCTTAAAGAGGGCTAGAGATATACTCTGCTTGACATGGGAGAGGGAGTCTATTCCACAGATGGGGGAATCTTTGGGACACAAATCTAAACCACCAACAAGTTCTGTTAATGTCACAGACCAGGTTAAGGACTTGTGTGTGGGTTGCTTGAGTGGAGTTTGTCTTATGGATATGCAGCAACTCCATCAAGGCTGGGTTTGAGATGGCCTTGTATGCCAGACATAGGTCACCTCTGAGCAGCTTGTATGAGACTGAGTAGAGGGACAGGGCTTGGCTTTAGCCTATCTCTATAGGATAGGTGTTTGAGACCCGTGTTTTTTCTGGTCAGGAACCTCTGTGGTCTCTCCAACTGCTACATCTGCTTGCAAGGTACATGCCAAAAGGGGCATTGTACTTGATAACGGGTCTGATAAGGGAGGAGTACAGGGATGTTATGGCCTCCTTATTCCTGGATGAAATACCCTTATTTATGAGGTAGGCAATGTAGAAAGCCTTCCATATAACAGAGGCAACGTGGTGGTTAAAAGTGAGGTTGCTATCAACCTGGGTGCTGAAGTCCGTCATGACTGATTGTGAGCTTAGTAAGTCATTATTAATGTAATAATTAGTGGGATGCCATTTTCTCCAAAGGGGATAATGATGCATTTCTTGGCATTCAGTTTGAGGCCATACTTCTGGCACCAGTCATTAGTTTGGGTAAGGCCTTCTTGGAGGATGTTCACATCACTAGGGGAATTTAAGACAGCACCCAGCTTTCGGTCATCTGCAAACTTGGTCTGCCATTGAAACACTGGGAAGCTTCATGTCCTGGCTAAATCAAGCTAACTCCACTGAATATGTGGCAACATAGACTATTAAACTATACCAGGATGTAAACAACTGCACAGATGTGGCTGTACCCAGTAGAAACAAGTGAATGGCATACCACAAAATCAACCTCCCCAGTCCCATAATTAAACTTTAATAGCAACAAGCTTTACAATAAAAGGAAGAGATTTTTGGCTAAAAGTAAAAGTGGCAATACACAGAATGATAGAGCCCTCATCATTAAACAAGCAACTCGGGTGTTTAATTAAGTCTGTCAAAATCAAGTTGAAGTTGAAAAATAGCTGTTCAAGCAAAAGACAATCACAGGACTTTTTTAGGTATGTTCGTAACCTCAAGAGCACCACTCAACAATGTGCTGAGCTAATTGTTAATGATGTTGCCAATACTGAAGCTGTAGAGATAGCTAATCTAACGGCTGATAAATTCATCTCAGATTGTATCCCCCTCTCTCCCTGTCTATCTCACATGAAATATCTGAAATGGCTTGCCACCGGCAATCAAGCAAGAAATAGGTTCTGAAAGCATTATTAAAATAAAAAATACTGTGTCATTGGGGTCCTGATAATAATTCAGGATGTATCTGGAGTAACATGAGCCACAATCAATTTAGCCACATCCCTAACAATATTGTTCAACCTTAGCTTCCATATGGGTTGTATAGAACGTAAATGGATAACAGGTGAGGAAAAGTGGGTAGGTCATATGTAACACCCCCTCCCCCAGCTAGAAGATGGGCAGTGGATCCCCAGGACATCCTTAGGTTTCTTACTGGATCCAAAGTAGAACATGGGGCACTACAATGGCTTTAAGACTGACTGTGGGGGAGGGGAGATTGGGATACACAAATTTTACTAATCCAGGAACAATAAAACATCAACCATAAGTTAAATCTGAGAAGACAAAATACTCGGAGTAAAACATAATGCAGTGATACTGAGAATGTGAAGTACCACCCTTAATAGGAGTTTTGTTATTAGGTAATATCTGCGGTGGTGCAGCGGTAGCATTGTTGCCTCACAGCAAGAGGTTCTCCCGTTCAGTTCTCGGCTGGAGTGTGGGGAGTACCTTCTGTGTGGAGTCTGCATGTCCCCCGCACAGTTAGGTGGGCATTCAAAAGACATGCGTAAATGGGCGTGCCTTTGTTGAAGGTTGAACATTGAGCTGGCACCTCAGCGTTCATGAAAATCTACTGCCAATCATTAGCGGACCGGAGTTCTGCTGTGGCCACCCCTAACCGGGAAAAGCTTAAAGACAAACAACAACAACTTTAGGTGATGACACTTTTTGAAGCTGCAGGATCTGTCAATGGTTTTCAGCCTTACACATCTTTATTCTTCCTCCTCATTGGAATGGGACTTTGACTCTTTTATGCATGATGTGTGTGTTCTTGGGTCTTACACAATCTATATGTGGTGAAGACATAAGAACAATATATAAAACATTAAACACAGGCCTGGGTAGCTGCATGGCATGGAGGTATAAATCCCTGTGTGACCCGGGTTTGATTAGCACTTGAAGAGCTGATAACAACAGAAAAGGAAGTGATGAGGCAATTCCTGCCTGCCCTTTTCAAGTGAAAGGGTATGGGGGTATGCTGGAGACAAGTCAAGGTCATGATAACATTTGGTAAGATGGGGGTAGGTACTGAGTGACAGGGAAGCTGGCATAGTGGTTGAAATGCTCATCTTTTTGGCATAAGTTGCAGGGTGATTCTCCCATGGGGTACTTGGCTTAGATTAATTCACAAGGGCAATTAACCTGGTACTGATTTATGAACGTATGATCCTATGAACTTTACACATAGTAAATAAAGTAGAAAAAATATAAAATCATCTGACATATAAATTAATAAATATGAAAATAACAACTAACTTCTTCCCAGAAGTAGACCAGGGAGATAATGTGAGGTAGAGGGAAAGATGATTGTAGAGATATTCAGTCTGGTCAACTTATAATAAAGATTCTGAACACCTGTTTAACTCTACATGGCTAGGCCTGTAAAGGGTCTAGGGCCATTAGCCTACTAACTTCCTATGAACCTAGTGTACTGGGGATTGCTCAAGCATACATTAAAAAAATGTAATGCTGGCAGCTTATATGATGCTGCAGGTTGCCTTGCTACTCCTAGCCTTCCGTAGTCACACAACCTAACACTGTTCCCCTCTCACCATGCCATCCTTGGACCTGGTGGCCTATCTTTCACAGGGGAAGTGACAGAGTCAGCAGTCACCTGATGGCCAAGCTACAGCACTGAGGAGCCACATAAAAATATTAAGCATAAACATTGTAAATGACAATACATGAGAGTGATATGCTGCTTCATCAGCACTTTACTTAGAAATACCCAAACACCCTTGACCACATGGCTTATGCCCCAGTGTAACACTTCTCTTAAAGATGTTCAATGTCTCACTTAAATTATAATAGAAACAGGACCTCTGTAACTCGCTGTGTGTGTGTGTGTGTGTGTGTGTGTGTGTGTGTGTGTGTGTGTGTGTGTGTGTGTGTGTGTGTGTGTGTGTGTGTCTGATATATATATATATGATATGTATATAATATATATATATATATATATATGGTCGACAGGCCATATGATCGAAACTCATTTAGTCGACAGTTCATTTGGTCGACAGGCAGATTTGCCCCCCTCCCCAATATTGTGCGACCCTGGAGTTGATATATATAGTTAGGGGGGTGTGGGGGGCACAGCCACCACATAACATGCTTGTCGACCGAATGAACTATTGACCAAATGAGTTTCGATCATATGGCCTGTCGACCATCTCAGGTAGACCCATATATATATATATTATATATATCCATAACCTGTAAATAGGTACTGTTATACACTTAATACAATTGATGCTGTGCTAAGCTGGTGAGTATTGCATTGGATAATACACAATATAATGACCCAACCAGATAGGTTCATAGGTTCATAGGTAGATACTAGGCTATCTGCCCTAGGGCATTTATAAGCCTAGCCAGGGTGTATTTGGCTTCCGCCTCCCTATTAGATTAGCCTACTGTGCCTCTGTAAAGTAGGTCACAGAAGGTACCCTTTTAAGATTAGTTTACTGTGCCTCTGTCTAGCAGGAACACAGAAGAGATCCCAGGGGTGAATTTGCGATTTCCCATCCACGCATCCAGATTTCACTTGAAGAGGGTCAATAAGGGGCTATGTCTAACATGAATTGGGATTCTATTCCAGAGTGAGGGGAGCCTCTGGGAAATGAATCTGTCCCTCCAGCATGTCCTATTTATTTTTGTGCTGAGGTTTAAGTCCCTGGAGCGTGTAGCTCTAAGGGACTTGGATTTTTTGAGGTGGAGCATGTCCATTAATTCTGGGTTTGACATGGCTTTGTATGTCAGGCATAGATCGCCTCTGAGTAGGCGGTAAGCAACTGAGTAGAACTGGGGTTTCTTTAGTCAAGCTGCATAGGACATCTGTTTGTAGCCCATGATCCTCTTGGTGAGGTACTTTTGGGGTCTCTCCAGTTGCTGCAGGTGTCGGGTAAGGTGCATCCCAAAAGGGGCATTGTATTCAATTATGGGCCTGATGAGTCATGAGTAGAGGGGCACAATGACCTCTCTTGCTCTAGATGTGAACCCTTCCGTGATAAGGTGGGCTATATAGAAGGTCTTTCTAACCACTTTGGCAATGTGATTATCAAAGGAGAGATTACTATCTACGTTGGTCCCCAAATCTCTAATTACTTCTTCTGTACTTAATGGATTACCACCTATGTGGTAATTTGTAGGCACCTTGTTTTTCCCAGTGAAATGAAATACATATTAACTGTAAAGATTATTGACAATCACTGAGTCTGAGTGGCTTCTTCATAGTCTGAAGTATCTGGTATACTAGCCATTATGGACGTATTGGGTATGACAACAGTGAAGTTTATTGAGAAACAGGTTGGTAAAGACCCCGAAATTAAAGTCATGAAGCCAAGCATAAGTTGATGTTGGCACACCAGCACTACCAACAATATATGAAGCAAGTCTGCTCTGAGAGATGGACATTTCACATAGCTGTAGTAAACAAAGGGGACATAACAGCATAGTATTTCACATAGACAGGGTACCATAAAAAGGAAAATGTTATGTATAGGATGGCTAAATGCATAATCCTGGAGAATGGCAATGTATAGTGATCCAGCTTTATCAACAGCACCAGTAATCACATGCTGCTAGAGTTTGTAATGCACATATAGCCACTCCATGGTAAAGCTGATTCTCTGTATGCTATCTATCGCTGCCCTTAAAAATGTAATACCCGTGGGTCACTAATGTTGACCTGTGTTCACTAAGGCAACTTTAGTTACAGATAAATGACTTTGCTGATGTTTTAGTAACTCATTCTCATGTGACTACACTTCCTGATTCCTACAGTTAGAGATAAATGATGATTCACTACTTATAGTGGTTGAACCAAAATATAAAAGTTCACTTTTTACACTGTTTGAGGAACATTTCCTGAAGTCAGTTCTGAAGCCATAGCTCTGTGCTCAGCTAAAGGCACCGCAGAAGAATCTCAGGGATCTTAGAAATCAAACTGTCTCTCAAATAAACATAATTAGGAAATTTCAACAGATGTCTTATGATTTCTTTTGTACATCTGCATGTCTTCTCCTTAAACAATGTTATAATCTTGTGAAGACCAAATACAACTGTTTGCAAGATTTTTGCCCCAAGCCTTCATTTCTTGCCTCTCTGACTCTTTTTCTTTCTTGTAGTTGAGAAACATTTCTGGTACTTTATCATAGTATTGCTTCAGCTTCATCTGTCTTTTATTTAATAATTCTGAAGTTTTTGGAGGTGTGGCTAGCCTTGAACCAAGATGGAGGCATAATCTGTTTGCTGTTAAGGATTTTCACCTTGAAACCCCATTCGAGTATTTTTCTGAAAAGGTGACGGAAACGTGATCTCACCAGTGAAGGAAGCATTTTTGGACTGCTTTAAACAAGTCTACTCTGAGGAAAAATGCTGCTTCTTGTTGAATGGCTTTCATTCATGCCTCCCACAATGGACATTTTGCATGTGAATCAGCAGTTGTGAGTTGATCAGCTAGCAGCCCAGGTTACAGAGCTGAAAGGGGCATGAGGACAAATATGGTTTACTCTCAGGGGATGTCCCATTAGCTAATGATAAAACTAGATGATATAGAAAACAGAGCAAATAGGTTTAAAGAGAAGATAATATAAGTTCCCAAATCTGTCATGGAAAAATATTTCTGCTCCTTTCTGATGCATATTTATACACAATGTTATTAAACCTCTTGCTCACCTAAACTGGGCCATAGAGTAGATGCACTGTGTACGGTCTGTTGATAGGCAGAAACAGAGGTGTAGACATGTTTTAATGGCCATGCTATTGCCCAGGATATGTGATTGGCTAATACAATTTAGTCAGAAAAACAAGGGTGTCCATTAGAGAAGTTATACCTTGTATTTCCTGGCAGATTATTTACAAACATGTTATGTCCTGTGGAAAAAGATGATACAGTTGAAGGAGACACTTTTGGACTGGGTTTCAATGCATATTTAGTTTACTGTGCCTCAGTAATAGCAGATAAAGAGTGTATACAAATCCCATTATGTGGCACCCAAGAAGCCAAGTTATTCATCAAGGTAGTGAAGGCACATTTCAGTATAGTTGAGGTGGAAAGTACAAATGGCTGTTGGACCAGCAGGGAGATGGAGTGGCTGTTTATTTGGATGAAGAGGCAGTGGATACTATCCGCATACAAGGCTTCTCCACCAAACAAAATGAAACTGCTTTGCAGTAAGGGACATTAAGAGTGAGCCAGTCAACTAAACTGCAGTTATACGTTTGGACTCCGTACCTACTCCATATCATATGTTTATCCATAAAGCTGTCCAGAGTAACCTAAAGGGAGTCTGTCAAGGCAGTGGGGCTAAACTGGTGAAATCTGGTATGGAAAGGAAAGGGCAAAACTCTCCACACTGCAAACAAGATATTCCTTTTTCACAGACATAAATGATGTACAAGTAAGGCAAAAAAATCACTTGAGTTTGCATGCCCTCCGCAGGGCAGTAGCCCAGCAAATGGCAAATCATGGTTAGACATTTTCTGGCTCATTGCACTCAGTTGATGAACATAGCTGGTCAGCAGCTGACCTTGAGAGACTCAACTGAGCTAAAGCATAAGAATAGAAAGGGGCCCAAGTTGAATGTTGCATCAGAAAAGAAACAGCTTGTAGGTATGTTTTGGGGCTTTAATTTTCCCTGATGGCTGGCCCATTAAGATCTATCAGTGATATACTGCAGGACATTTTTCCCTTTGTTTATGTTTATTTTGAAAGACTGTGATCAAAAATTGCAATGTTCTGTTAGGGTGTGTGGTAAAGACTTGTTAATTTTAGTTGCATGCTAAAATGACATTTTCTTTTTCTGTAGGAGGAAATGGACCCGTGGACAATATGGCCTAAAGAAGAGAAGTGTGTAAGTGTTTTTGTTCTCTCTGTTCTTACACTGCCATGGGTGTTGGTGGTGTCAGTTGTGGGCTCACTTTGTTGTTATTTCTGGATGCATATGGACACTATTTTTTACCATTATTTTGTGTTATAGCTATTGATGGTTTCAGATGGATGAGCGATACAGGTTGTCAGCTGGGGGAGCAGGAGGGAATAAGGCACTAGAGTTGACTTGTCTTTTGTTTGACTGTTTACTTAAAGCTGTTGTTTACTAGGAATATTTTTGATTTCTATATGTATCAAGAACGTTTATAAATGTTAGTTTACTTGTCAGTACAATTAACAGGTTTCTTTTTCCTGGATTACGGGGGGAATTGTCAGTATGCCTCACCGTCTGACCTTGGTTCCAAATAAACATCAAGGCTTTTCAGCTGGGTGTAGCAGTCGAATCAACACCCAAGGGGTTGATTTAATCCTCAACCCAAGCATTACCTTGAATGGTTATTCCTCTTCAAGCAAGGGCACTCCTCAATATGACAGAAGCAAGGGTAGAGTAATTTAGCTCATGTCTTTCAATAAACCATCCAAGGAGATAATTAAGCTGTTCTTGTGGAACATAGGAGACAGCTCAAATCCTATTCAATGGGCAAGACACTTGCAATGTATAAGAAGGAAAAAGACAGAGTAGGCCTGCTGGAGATTAAACTCAAAATTCAGGAGGCCAGTAAAATTAAGACTAAGTTATAACTCACCATTACCAGTGGGGGTAATCGGGGGGGGGGGTGCTTCTCATATTGCTCTCCTCTCCTCTCTAGATTTAGAGAAACTAATGGTCAGACACAGTAGAAGGAGCTGCTGGTTGATATGGGGGACTAATAAACAAATAGGAATGGGCTATATGGATGATATTTGCATTCAACTCAGATGACAATGTATTTTGTAAGGATTTTTTTGAGAAAAGTGGAGAGGTGATAGATACTAGCAAGTTCATTATACTCATGGGTGATTTCAGTGTAGTGCTAGATGATTGACTTAATTGGCTCTGCCAAACAGGGAATGTCATAAACAGTATCAAACACTATTGCGATCATGGATGTATTCAGCAGGATAGGTGGACATCTGATGGAAAGTTCGCCTGGAAGATTTTACCCAACCTTTTCTAGGCATCTGGAAATACAGGGCAGCAAGATTGACTTTTTTCTTATTCCTAGACAATTCAGATATAAAGTTCACTCCCAAAAAATTCATTAGTTTAATCTTTCAGATTACTCCCCCTTATCTGTCGTAGTTGTACCAGAGTCTAAAAATTAGAAAGTTAGAATATAGGCATAGGTGCATTATTTTTGGTCATTTACACCAGCGAGGGAGAGGCTAAAGAGTATCATACATTATGTGGTCCTAAGAAATAATATCCAGAATATTTCCCTGACCTCAGTGTACTGGGAGGTCTGTTGGTAGTAATACAAGGGACATAATGAAGGTTGATTGCATACGGAGGAAAGAAAGAGAGGTGTCGATAGCTTAGACATCAAGGATGCTCCTTGATGCTCAGTGGAGGCTGGCAGAAGGAGAAAAGGATGTGGAACACTGAGATTGTGAGTTAGTACTTTAGTACAGGCACACAATTTCAGGAGACTATGGAAGCTGAAGCAGAGCTCAGTAGGAAGGGCCACATTTGGTGGTTGAAAGGGGTTGGCTGACGCCCGATGCAAAGCTTTTTTTAAGAATCAGGTGATGTAGCCTAAGATAAAAAATTATTAAGGTGGATGATGACAATTTAATATTTGATGACACAGAGATAAGGAATGCCTTTTGGAGTACTGCACACATTTATATTAGGAACATCCTACAGGCCCTAAAGTCAGCTGAAATTTCACTGCTGCTTATCATATGATGGCTAATGAACTGAAGAAGACTATTTTAAATAAGGATTTAGCAGTTGGACAGATTGGCTGGGCAACTGCTAAGCTGAAATCACACAAAGCTTCCAGGACTGATGACTTTTCTGCAGAACTCTACAAATAAGGAGGAGTGGACTTGATGAAATTAATCATTGTTTAATTGTTAGACACAGTCTTTGCCACTGACCATATTGAGTCAGAAAGCTTACCTAATTATAACTGCTGGTCTTTGCAACCTCCCTATATAAATACAGAGGTATGATTGTGAAGGAGGGGGATGCCTTATTTAATATTAGGAATATGTTTGACTTGGTAAAGTGGGACTTTCTCTTTGAAGTTCTCCAGTGGAGAAATTGAAGTGATAGATTTATACATTGGTTAAGAAAGTTGTACACCCTACCTTCATTTGTAAATGGAGGGTTATCTTTGCTAGGTAAGATCAGGACAGACACCAGACAAGATTGTCCTCTATCTCTTGGGGTCTTCTTGTTAGTAATAAAGAATTGTCATATAGGGTGAACAATGTGTTTAATGGTCAAACAGTAGCGAATATTCATAAAACCATTTTGTTTTATCTCTCAAGGACTGTGCGCTCTTGAGCAGAACTCTACTGTTGATTCTCCCTACAATATTATAATTTTTTTCAGGATTAGAGTGCAACTTATCTAAAACAATGTTAATCAAGAGGGGAAATGTGGATTGTGCATTGGAAGATAGCTTAATTCATGAGGTTTCAGAGGCTTCCTACTTAGGTCTAAAATTAGGATGTACTTTGAATAAAGTCTAGTTAACTTGCAGAAGATCATCAACAAAGCAGTCTTAGTGGAGGGTCCTAGACAAATCTCTGCAAAATAGTTTGACTGCCAAGATTTTATGCCAGCTTGGGACTCCTGCATCTCACTGGGTATGCTGTGGTTTTCTACATTCCTTATTTGTTCAGTAGCATAGGAAGGGGTAATTGTGACGCTGAGTCAAACAGCAAACTCAATGAAAGGAGCTTTTTAAGATTACCTTGATAATGGATCAGATATATCTATTGTGGTTGTAAGGAAGTAGGAGGACTAATGTGGTGTAGTAGTCCACAAACTGTATCTAGCATCATCCAGCAATTAATCAGGCAGTAGGAAGAGCTGCAACACAAAGGTGGTTGAAGTCTGGGATACAGAAATGGCTTCAACTTCTGCACAAGAATGGATCATCCTCTTTAAAAGGTTGCAGGATCTACAGTGGGTCTTTCCATTGCAGGAATCAGAGTGGTTTACCTACATCCATATTAGTCAGCTTTGGTCTCATCAGGTCTCTCCAAGAAAGGGGTATCCCAGGATACCATGGGAGAACTGGGGAAAGATTCAGAAAGTAATGGCAGGAATAATTTCTAAAGAGGTTTGGGACAATCTTACCAAGGCAATAAGGCTTTTGGGGATGGATAGGGGGAAGGATCAAGAGAAGATTTTATTTTCTAGTTAATAGTGGGAAATGATATGGAAGGCAGCTGGCAAATTGGTAGGTGGCCTAGATTTTACTATCAACAAATCTGGATTTTATTCAGCTGGTATTATACTCCACTTAGGTTGTGGAAACTAGGAATGGCAAGAAAGATTATTTGCAGGAGGTTCAATTGGCTTAGGGCCAACAATTGGCATATGTTTTGGGACTGCAGTAAGGTGGAATTTTTCTGGCTCTTCCTACCTTTACCTTGTTTTAAAATAAGTGGTTGATTATTATAACTACTTAGAATTAAACTGTAAACCAATTATAATAATAGTAATAAAAGCAGACAATCAATGTAAATATCAGTAAAACAGTAAAAAGCAAATAATCCTCTGCAGAGACAAAGTAAAGGTAAGAAGAGCCAGGAATCTTCCATTCTAAAGTTAACTTGTTTGCCTTGGACCACCACTTCCCAGGTCCAAGCCAGATGGATTCACCCTCTAACCTCTACAGGTGGTGTCATTTTCTCAGTTTGGACTGAAATAAGGTGAGATACATATTCAGAGACTATTCCAATGAACTGCGAATTCTGGCTATTTGGTGCCCCCCAAGTTTAAATTGGCCCATGGTGCTGAGCTAGAAGTATGTTGGGTTTTAACTAGTATTAATAAAATTTTGTGAGCCGAGAACTGGAAGGCAAAGGTGAATGAGGAGATAAGGAATTTTGAAAATCTGTTTAAGTGGTGTGGGTAACATTTTATACTCCTTTAAATAAGGGGGTTCGCCCAAGTGTCTCCTTGAACTTTGGCAATGTCTATTAGACTCTTAAGGTGACTAAATTCAAGTGTATCATAGTAGATTATTATTACAATAGGGTTTATTTGGTCATAAGACCAGTAGGTGATGGGGTTATCCAGCATAGGTTCATAATATAGAGTATTATAATCAGGCCACCAACCATAACCCACTTATTATGTGTTCGAGACAAGGATGCCAAGAAATTCACCTTGAGAGCGAAGCTCGCGAGGTGATTTTTGACATCCGTGTTGAGAACACATAATAAAGGATTATGATTGGTGACACCATTGCAATTCCTTGTAGTGCATGGAGCTTTATCTGCTCTATGTCCTACTACTTACAGGGCTGTCAGAAATGTAGTGTAATATAGTCCATTACATTTATGCTAGATTTTTGCAGGACATCGAGATCATTGCTTCATATTTTATGGTCTGTTCCTCTTAAAATATGTATTTTTCAAACAAACCGCTGAGGCTTGAAGTCACTAAATAATGATATACATTTGAGTTTCAGCATTTGCATTCTTCACACCTCTTGTTATTCTAGCAATTATCTTTAATTATTATTTATTTATTTTTTTACAGGAAGTTAGAGACATAAGAGCACAGACCACAGATAGAAACTAATGTTTTGTTTTGCCACTATTTGCTAGTCAGTATAGATAGATTTTACTGCCAACTGCTAGAGCTGTCCTTAATAGGGTGCTTAACATTTGTCACGATTGGGTCATATGCCATTCTGGAGCTCAGTCACCACGCTCCATGCACTAATTTGATCATATATATTAAAGTAAGAACGCTATGTAAATATTGTAAATAGTTGTTTACTCATTTTTTGGGTTATTTTGGAAGTTTTCTTTAAATGTACTCCAAAAGTAAAAAGCGTTGACAGACACAGCACAAAGGTAAAACCAGGATTTATTCCAGCCGGCGTTAATATTAAAGAGCTGCTTAATGGGCTGGAGAAAGATCTTACTACAGTAAAACACCTACAATGGGACAATTTGTTTTTTGAAAACAGCTTGAAAGCCCAACAAGTACCGAAGGGGCTAAGGGTTAAAAATTTACCAGCAGGAAAAGACCTGCCAAAGGAGTTTACTGATAAATGGTTGAACATAAACCAAAGGGTGGGTTTACAATATATGGAGCTATTATATGAAGCCAATACCATCAAATTACAAGAATTAACTGTTAGAATTAGAGAAAACCACGAAATGTTGAAAGTCAACACCTCCAGAGACAATTTTGGTAGCAAAATGGTGCAAATTCAAGAAAAATTGCACAAGTTGAATGACGAGCTATGTCAAAGAAAAAGAAAAAAGTTTTTTAGAGACAAGAATGAATATGCTAATGGTACGGCTTCAGCATATGGGCTGAGGCTTGAAACAAGTGTTAATGAAAATGGTCAAAATGAGTTTGATATGGGAAATAAAGCTGCTGGAGAAGATACAAGTTTATTAAGGAGGTCGGAAAGACTAGGAAACAAAAATCAGATTCTAACAGTAGCGGAGGTCCATGCCAATATGGCAGGGGAAATAATACAACATGCAAATGAACAAGTAGTTAAAGCCAAAACGAAAGATAATTTTAGGAATAAAACTAATGAAATACAACATAAAGCGAATGAGAATAAGCAGATTATTGAAGTATATCAAAGAGTTGACAATCAAAATAAAACTTGGGCCCAAGTGACAGCAGATGGCTATAAAGATAAGCCTTATTATAATAAACAACAACAGCAAAAAAACTGGGGGGGCAGAAAAGTTCCAAAGAAGAACTGGAATTACCATCAAAAACAGTGGAAGACATAAATAATGTGAATTTCAAAATTGTTAATCTGTGTGAGAAAAATATCTCCTATGAAGAATGTTGTGTGCTGAGCAAAGGATGGAATTTTGCCCCTGCTCAAAGGGCTGACAAACTTACTATGATTAATGAATTAAGAGACTATGTTAGAAAGTTAAATTTCAGACTTCTTTTCGAAAGTCAGAAATTCAATACCTGTGATTTTTATAAACCAATCTGCTATAATCCACCTCTGTGTAAAGAATTAGAAATGTTCTTCAATGTTTGCGAAATGCAATTGTTAGAAATGTTAGATAATGATTCTAAATTTAAATATTACAATTTAACAAAAGGAGAAAAAGAGTGTTTTGATGCCCTATTAAAAGATGAAAACATCTTAATTTTTAAAGCAGATAAAGCAAGGGCAATGGTTTTAATGGGAAGACAAGATTATGAAACTAAAATGAAGAAATTATTATCGGATTTTGGTTTCTATAAACCAGTTAATATGAATGAGGTTAGAAAAGGGTTCTCCTTGATAGAGTCTTGTATAATAGAGTGGTTTTATGCTGGAAGAATTGATGACCAGATAAAGTGGAACGTTACCAATAATAACCCCAAAATTAGCAGAATTTTTGGTATACCAAAAATCCACAAAAATATTGACTGCCCTCCATTAAGACCAATAGTTGTTAGTAAGAACAGCAAGACTGAGGGTATGTCTATTTTTGTGGACAAACACCTACAAAAAGTAGTACCAAATGGTATAACATACATAAAGGACAGCTATGATTGTATAAAGAAACTAAATGAATTACAAGTCTCTGTTACAGATATATTAGTAACTCTTGATATAAATTATCTTTATACTATGATCCCTAACAAAGAAGGGATGGAAATGGTTAGAATGGGATTGTTGCAATCCAAAGCATTTTCTACAAATACTGTAAGTTTGCTCATGGAAATGATAGATTTAGTTTTATCATATAACTTTTTAGAATTTTATGATTAATTGTTTGTACAAGTCAATGGGGTGGCTATGGGTGCAGCCTTAGCACCCAGCTATGCCAATTTATTTATGCAAGGATGGGAGATGGCCAATATTTTTGGAAGTACTTTTGCAAAGAATGTCACAAAAATGCTGAGATTTATTGATGACATTCTTATAATTTGGAACAGTTCTGTGGAAGAACTAGAAGCATTCTTAAAGTATATTAATAATATCTGTTCATATATAAAATTTACTCATACTTATAGTAAAGAAAAATCAAGTTTTTGGATCTCACTATTTATAAGAAGGATGGAAGATTAGTTTCAAAGATTGCCAAAATAATATGTACTTACATTACTCGAGTTTACATCCTAAGAAGACAAAATGGAATATTGTTAAAGGCCAGATTAGTAGAATTAGTAGTCTAACAAACGATGAAAACATTTTTTATAAAGAAGCAAATAGTTTTTGTAAAAAGATGAGTAATAGAGGATATCCTGCACATATGTTAAATAAAATTATGAATGAAGAAGTTCTTAAAAGAAACAATGTGATGATAGATGAACCCATACAGAACATAGTATGGACTTCACAACAGCTTTAGCAGTACAAAATAGCATTGATTCGTATGAGATCAAGAACATCATTAGAAATAATTGGGCCATCTTCAAAGGTAATAAGGATCTCCTACAGAAACTAGGAGATGAACCCAGATTTGTGCAGAAGAGAGCTAATAATTTTAAAGATTTTTTTCAAACCAAGTTAAACAAATGTAAGGTAATGGAAGAAAGAAAAGATATGTTTAAATGTTTCAATTGTAATTATTGTCAATTTTTATACACAGAAAGTAATGAAATATTATTAGGAAAAACTATAGTTAAGGTTCCGGGCAAGTTTACTTGTAAGTCCAAAAATGTAGTTTATTTATTAGTATGTTTAGAATGCATGTGCTTCTATATTGGTAGAACAAGTAGAGAATTATATAGAAGGATATATGAGCATCACTATGCAATAGGTAGAGGGGATGCAAAAAATGCAATGGCTAAACATTATATAGATAGCAAATGCAAAAATAATTTTAAATGCTTAGTTATTGATGCAATTCATCCCAAAGTTATAAACATTAACATTGAAGAAGAGTTGGGTTGGCTTGAATACTGCTGGCAAGTCAGATTAAATGCATGTTTTTACCCTGGACTAAACAATAGAGAAGAATTCATTATGTATCTAAAAAGAAAGGGGCTTAAGCATTAGCTTTAGTATGCTTGTCTTTTTAATTAACTAATTCCATTTTATGGGTTAATTATGTTTCAATTGATGTTTTAATTGATTTTAGAATGATATATAAGTGTATTGCTTTTGCTTCACCACCAGTCTGAAGAAATCTCCGATGTTAGGAGATGAAAGCGATCACTTGTGGTGGAATTTTGGAGTGATTCGTGTTTGGAATAAATCCTGGTTTTACCTTTGTGCTGTGTCTGTCAATGCTTTTTACTTTTGGAGTTTGTTTTGCAATTTAGCGTTCTTTTTGGCTGCTTTTGTGGATTTCTTTAAATGTAGTTAATACCGTTTGACATTTGTCATGTTATCTGTTGCTCCCTTCTGTATTTTGTTGAGTAAATACAAATAAGATTAAGCAAAACAATTTCTGAACATTTCATTCTGCTTTGTGCCAGTAACAAACCTGAAGATGTACACAACTTGTATCTCTGCCTTCTCCCATCGATAAATGCAAGGTAGATAGACATCTTGCTTGTTAAAGCATATGTCTGTATGTCTGTCCTCTAACAGTGCGATCTTAATCTGCATCTGTTCTGACATGTTACATTTCTTCATCATAGTTTTCAGTATGGATCATGTACTCCACTTGCTGATTTGATTGTGGATGTTTTGGACATGGAGTAGCATGATGAACCTCAATGGCTTTCATGAAACAGTAATTCAGGTACAGTTTTCACAGCGGAAGCTGTAATATTATCTTTTATTAACAAAAGTTCCAGATACTTTGAGTAATAATCTGCACACATCAGAAAATTAAGATTATTCTGCTGAAGTCAATCTCAACACACTGCAGAAAATTAAGATTATTTTGCAGTGGCATGTCATTTCCGACTTTTAACCAATGCAAGTTTAAAATGAGGCATTACTTCCTCTTTTGATCCACGGTTTCTACGTAGCTATATAATAAACAGTTTTGCACCCTTTGGTCTAGTTGTGCTGTCATGCTAGCCTAGTAAGTGATATCACAAGCTCTTTCACTGTGTTTGTTTGTTCCCATGTACGGCTCATGGATTATCAACAGTGATAGAATTTTGACTTTCTTACCTTTAAACAGTAGACATTGAACAGATACCAATATTTCCTTGAATGTACAATAAGGCTGAATCAGTAGATGAAGAAGCTTCATTTTATCAGCACATCCAGAGATTATGACTTCTTTGTGAGAGCTGCATTTCTGTATCTTCTCTAGTGGTTTTCTTCAATCCCTGCAGTTTTTCAGGTGTTACTGGAATTTGTGTCACAACCCACAAAAGTTTCAGATCTTTATCTAATAAATCTTTGCATTCATCCTGATATTCTAAGTAACATCTCAACAATGTACATTGGTTTACCTGGCTTATATCATCCTCTACAATATAATTCTGAAGTGTCAACAGCATTCACTGCTGTTTCTTGGGTGTCATTTTTCAGTGACTTTCTAAACATAACTCTCAACTGTCCAGATTTTTGCAAAATGTCCAGAGTTTTGCTTCACATTTTTGGTCTGTTTCTCAAATGATTGTAGTTTTCTGGAAAATCACTGGCAAATCATAGAGGACAGAAGAAAGAAAATAATGACAGACATTTAAGTTTCAGACCTCAAATCCTTCAGAAAATTTATGCTAATGCAGAACCTGTTATGCTATCAACTTTCTAAGTTTGGAAGAGCAATATTTAAAAAGTGTCCCTATTTCCGGGCCTTTTTTACCTCCATTATTTGTGGCTTTGTTCAGATTTCTTGCTCTAATAAGTTTAGAGATATGTTTCTAAATAGTCAACAATATGTCTTCCAAGCACATAAAGCACACACGTATAAAATTACTGACATTAAAACATTAGAATTAGACTTTCTTTCTCTGTGCATATCTCATTTACACATCTGACCTGACAATTCTTTAGATGCATAACCGACTGCTTGTCCGTCATGCTGTAGTACGGATCCCATCACATTAATGCTTGTATCTGCTTAAAACAATATAGATAATGATGTTTCAAAGGATTTAAGTGTAAGCAAAGTGCACATCAGTCTTAGTTTGCCCATCAGTCCAACTACATATTGCATTCAGCTCAAGTAGTTTTGTCAGAAGTAGACCTGTATCTGATGTGTTGGCTATGAGCTTGGGCAGGTGTTGTATCATTCCCCAAAAAGCTGGATTATTGTGGATTTGTCTTTGGGGTTTGTATTTTCACTTTAAACTGTTCCTTGTCTGTAGATACTTGGAATTCATTAGTAGTAAGATGGGACATGTGTTTCAGAAATGACACTCCAGTTTTACATTTTGTTTTGTTCAGTTTCATTCCTTGTAACCTTTGTATGTCCAATATCTAAATAAGCCATGTGTCACGTTGTTGCTCAGTAGAATTTCATATAAAAAAATGTCATTATTTATTATTATAACCCATTCCAAGACTTCTATGATAGTAACTACAGGTATTTAAAAGACCTCTGGAGACAATGGAATGCCAAATAGGAGTATCAACATTTACTATATCTGCCCACTGGTGTGATAAAAGCACAGAGATTTCAATGACATTAATTTAGCATAACTTGCCAAAATCCAAGATTAGCATTCGGTGCTGAGATGTTTGCATTAGGCGGTATAGCAATCTCTTTTCTTATAGCCTGCAATGACTAATATTTCATCATAAGCCATTTCCTAGAGTCTTGGAGTCCATGCAGATTATTAATTTGTCTTCCTTCACAACAGTTAACTTGTTGTTAAACCATTCTGTAGGGTCAGTCTATTTAACAATAACACCTAACTTTTCTTTCCATTTAAGCTCTTACTGTATTTTCTCTTTTAGAGCAATAGGCACTCTGCTTGGTCGATGTGTCACTATCACAGTTTCGGGTGACGGTTTGATGTAATGCCTTGTCTTTCAGCATCCCAGACCCTCAAATCAGAAAAAAAAAATGTTAGAACAGCAATTTTAAATTTTCATTTTCTGTTTCTGCAATTGAAATGATGCTGGCAAAATTGACATATTCTTTTAACATTCTATTTTCATTCTGTTTTGAGTCAAATTCTGATTGTTTTTAAACAGTGTTAGGATTAATATCATACTCTCTCACGTATTTGCTATCCATTCAAGTACTCTGTCTACATGTACATATATGGATTGTACAGTTCCTGTCTCTATGACCATGAAAATGAATCTGTGCATCTACGAATCTGAGAGAATTCCTCTGACACATTCTGACAGTGCTACTTGTTTAAATCTGTTACTGCTTACATAGCTTAAATTCTCTTAATCATGCCTGAAGTCATACATTCATCTCTTCTAAGTATACTTACTGTCCTGCTTTAATTGACACTACAGTCACTATTTGGAATAGCTGCCCATACATAAATAAATAAATAAGTACATTTCAGACAGATTTGCCCCCAGTGGTTTCAGTTTATATCCTGACTAAGAGAAAATTATAGATGCAGAATCATTCACCTTGCAGTTCAATGCCAGTCATTTGAACACAGTTTTGGACATTATGTTTCATTCTGCTAAAGTAGCAAGCATATCTACATCAGTTTACCATTTGTGGAGTTTCTGTGATCAGAACTTTCTGATATCTACATACTGAGTCTTAACAGCTATTACCATACTTTATTTCTTTGTAGTGCATGGAGCACTGTGGTTTATGCTCCGATATCCAGAAAAAGATAAATCAGTTAAAAGCATCTTTAGGATGAGATCCAATCTTAACAAAGGGAGACCCGATCTTAACAAAGGATAAGCACTCCTTGCTTTAGTTGTTAAGAATAGGTATTGTGCTAGGCAGTTAAACCTGACAGTACTGACTAGCAAATGACAATGGCAAAATAAAAAACAGATTTTTTTCCTGCCTGTTGTCTGTGCCAGTAATTTGTCCCTGACTTCTCTAACTAAACATAATATCTTAGACTATATTTCTGACAATGCTCACTAGACGTTTTATTGTTTTTAAATATGGCAAAACACATAGTGCTTTTTTCCCTGTAACTAGTAGTACATGGAGCAGAAAAAGCTCCACTCACTACAAAGAATTATAACCAGGCCTCTGATCTAGCACAATGCCTAAATCTTTATTAAGTGTTCTTGACATGGATGCCAACATTCACATCTTGACTTGGTATCTATGTCTTGAACAATAATAAGCTGGTTATGATCAGCAATCCACTCATAATCCTCTGTATAATCCCAGTTTCTGACGTTGCAGTATTTACAGAAGACTGTTGTGCTGAACTGACAAGCACTTCATATTTGTCCAAATCCCCCACTAAACCACACCATACCATCTTGACATAAAACAACCTTTATTTTTCAACCTTTATTCACAGACTTTAATAATCACAGAATTTATTAATCAAGGAATTTAATAACCTGAAATATAATATGTAACTTGAACATAAATTGATATAGGCAACATCTCCTGCTTACCTCTATCCCACAGTAATTTTAATGTAAGCAGCACTACCCCAACCACTCACTTACTCAAACGTCATACCAGAAGCAGAGTGCCACCACTCACTTCAATAACCAACCAACCACCTTATAAGGTCCAAAAGATAAAACCTGCGGGGGGTGGGGCAGATGTGGGACACCCTATCCCTTTTCTCTGCCTGTTAACCCATACAACTATGAAAACACCATACCCTACCAATGAACCAAAAGAGAGGGCGGGTAGCAAGCTCATGCCTAAATCTCATAACCTCAACACTCCTGCACAAAACTATGTTAACTCCTCCTTCCACTTACCTCACTTCCTCTCCAACCACCCTTCCTCCTTAATCTTAACCCTTCCTCACCTGTCAGCCTGCAGCTATACTTTCCCCCAATATTTCTTAAAATCCTCTGTATGTCTACATTTCCCCCATCTCCTGCCCCTAATCCCGCAGACATCTCTACAAATTAGTTTGTGTCCAAACCGCATCTCTCACAATTGACATTTATCTAAATCATTAACCTTCATTTCTCCATGTTATTTTTTTTTTTCTTTTTCATTAAAATACATTTTCTCATAATGGCCCATTGCACTGCACAGTCTACAAAGTTATGTATTTATTTATTGTTCTGGATAACATCATTTCATGTTTACTACCACAATACCTGCATTGGATGTGGTTATCTTCTTGGTCAATGTACTTCACTGCTATGTCTAGTCCCATCAGATTTGATTTTTTTATGTTTACTGTCTTCCAATATAGTGTGATTCTTCTGTTCATTTTCTCTATTAGCTTTGCATACTTGTATACTATGAGTCTGATGTTTTATCTCCGTATTTCTGAGTTCGCTTGTACAGTGTGCAACAATGGCTTTCCCACATGCTTGATTGTTTCAACAGTCTGTATTTTTATATCTTTATATAGTTATAATCGATGCCAGAAACAGTTTTGGTCATAGCTATCTAGTTTTGTATTTGTGTATGCACGTATGTATGTATGCATGTGTTTAAATTTGGTAACTAGGGTAAAGCACTGATCAATGTAGACCCATGTCAAGGTCTTTGCAGGAATAATTACTGGCAACTCATAATACATTATATTTCTAATTTTAATGACAAGCTGGATAAACACAGGAGAAGACAAGGAATCAGTACACTGACATAATGGACTAGAAGTTGCCAAATATATTTGTGATATACAATAGTGGAACCATGGAAAATAACTAAAGCATAGCTCTTTAGTTTTACATTTAATGTTAGAAATATTTCAAGGCAAGTCATTAATATTTTACATGTCTTGGGTATCAAATTAGTCACCCATATATGAATTTTTTTTTTTTATCTTCTCTGTTTTTGTTAAAAAAATTCTGACATAGGATACGTTCTTCTTTCACTCACATAATTATTAAATTGTGTCTTCAGTACTGCCAAACTTATTTTCTTATCCTCAGCTTGAATCAATAGATTAAATAACTTGATGGCTGTTTTTACTTGTGTTATGATAAAAACATGCAAACTTGACATTCTCAGGTTTGTCATTGAGACCACTTATAATGGGACACAGCTCTAATCCTTGGATCTGGGACATATAGTTTTCAAACAAATTGCCCTGCTGTTTCAAGGCAGCAGGTATCTGACCCATTGTCATTCCAAAGAAAAAATTAAAGAAAATCGTCCCTGTAACTGAAGAATGTAAACAAAGCCACATACTGAAAACTGCAGGTTAACCTCTTTCCAAGTTAAGTGTCTGTTGTTGTGGTAAAATAGATAATTCAAAGTAGATTGTCCCTAACAACAAAATAACAGAGCTTATCTATACAGTTAAAGTAGCATGCATTCACACAGGAAAGGCAAGTTATGTGTCTTGAATCTATGAAGCCAAAAACAAAGAGAAATTGTTTTTTCTATCTTGCAAGAAAAAAAAAATTCAGCTAATTTCTCCTCTTTTAACATAAGGTCACATTCTTCTAACAACATGTTGGGTGGTGTCCCCCTTTCCAGACTAAACATCTGATTGACATGTTACTGCAACATGTCCAAGAGTAAACAAAGACCTAGTAAAGGAAGACACTGGAGACAGACATGGTGAAAGCTCACTGGTTTATTATTTAACTCCTTTGGTCACATGACACATATCCCCACATAGCATTCTTAAATAGCATACTACATATACGCTAAAGGATAACACTGCCCAAGATGCAGAATCCTTTACAATTACACTCTATGAGCACCTACAAGGATGCATGGATCGTGCCATCCCTAGCAAAACCAAGACTCACTCCCCTAAGAAAAGAAAACCAGTCTGGTGGACCCCTGCCATAAACAGGTTATACAACAGAAGGAGAAAACTAGTTCAGAAAAAAAGTAAATCCCAAGATGGAAAGACATCCCTGATCAGCATCAGTAAAAAACTAAGGTCCCTCATAAAATCATCTAAGGCTATTTTTGAAAGAAAAATAGCCAAGGATTCGAAAGATAACCACAAAGCCTTCTTTAGCTATGTCAAGAATCTAAGTGGCAACTTGCAGATATGCTCTGAGCTAGTGCAAAATAGCACAAAATATACTGAACCTACTGATATTGCCAACATCCTGGCAGATATATTCAGTGCAAACTTCACCTCCCTCTCACCTTCAAAAGGACCCACAACAATACCGGAAAAGTGTAGTGTCCCGGAAATCACAGAAGCACAGGTGAAAACAGCCCTTTCAAAAGTCAAAAACACAGCATCAATGGGGCAAGATGGTGTCCCAGGCTGCACCTTGCACGAACTACAGAACGAACTAACCCCCCACCTAAACACGCTGTTCAACCACAGCCTCTCCACAAGCTACATGCCCATAGAATGGTGCACAGCAACGGTTATACCGCTCCACAAAGGAGGGGCCACAACTGACCCTGGTAACTATCGCCCCATAAGCCTGACTAGCCTGGTCTGCAAGGCTATGGAGCACATCATCGTGGAACTCATTAACAAAGACATTGGGAATCTCCAAACACTTGACCTGACCCATTTCAGCTTTGTTAAGGGCAGATCATGCCTACTAAACCTGGTTGACTTCTTTGAGACAGTCACCAAGGCCATAGACAAGGAAAAGGTGGTTCACACAGCCTACCTTGATCTCTCCAAGGCGTTTGACACCATTCCTCACTCGGGTATTATAGAAAAACTCACCAGCCTGAACATAAACCCCTACGTCACAAGATGGGTTGTCAACTGGCTTACAGACAAAACTCACACGGTAAGAATAGCGGGCTCCAGCTCTGACTCTAAACCAGTCACAAGTGGTGTCCCACAAGGCTTGGTTCTGGGACCCCTACTGTTCGGCATATATTTCTCAGAAGTACCGGCAAACACAGGAGGACTATGGCTAACCAAGTTTGCAGATGACTGCAAACTGGGAGCCATAATTGACTCTCCGGCTGACACGGACATCCTTCAAAAAGGCCTTACTGAGACAGACACCTGGTGTCAAAGTCATGGCCACAAGCTAAATGCCAAAAAATGCATAGTCATCCCATTTGGGAAAAACAAAACACCCACGAATTACCGCATAGGCGACAGCCCCATTAATACAGAAGAGGTAATAAGAGATCTGGGGACCCAGGTAGATAGTAATCTCTCCTTTGACAATCATATTGCCAAAGTAGTTAGCAAATCCTTCTATGTGGCCCATCTAATTACTAAGGGGTTTGCATCTAGAAATAAAGAAGTTATAGTGCCCCTCTACTCATCACTCATCAGACCCATCATAGAATACAATGCCCCATTTGGGATGTACATCACAAGACACTTCCAACAGCTGGAAAGACCACAAAAGTACCTCACCAAGTGGATTACTGGCCTCAAACATATGTCTTATGCAGCCCGACTGAAAAAACAACAGCTGTACTCAGTGGCATATCGCTTACTCAGAGGTGATCTCTGCTTGGCTTACAAAGCCATGTCCAACTCAGAATTGATGGACATGCTCCACCTAAAGAAATCCAAGTGACTGTGAGCCAAGCACTCTAGTGAGCTAAACCTCACCACAACAATAACTAGAACATGCTGGAGGGATAGATTCCTGTCACAGAGACTCCCCATGCTTTGGAACAAAATTTCTAACTACATTAGGCAGAGCCCCTCACTAACACTCTTCAAGAGAAGCCTTAACAAGTGGTTGGGTAACAGAAAATACACCCCTGGGATCACTTCATTGGCTCTGCTTGACAGAGACTCAATTAATTAATCAATGGGGCGGCGAAAGCCGACACACTCTGGCTAGGCTTATAAATGCCCTTGGGCAGATAGCCTAGTACCTACCTATGAACCTATGAACCTACCTATGTATAAGAACATGAACCAGTCCTCCACAGCAAGGAACATGGCATATTGAATTGAGCATATTCAAATCCTGTCATATTTGGTATGCAGTAGATTGTTTTCATTAATGATTCTGGCAGGCTAGTGTAAAGGCATTAAGTGATCTCATTCCAAGCATGAAAGGAAAACAAACAACATGCACTTCGGATTTAGACCCTGAATTACAATCAGTGTCAGGATCATAGATTCCAAAAGTTCATAATCCACTCAAATTTGAAAAAAAAAAGTAAATTGTATATACATTTTGAATTCACGTGACACCTTATATTATAATTAGGAATGTACTGTGCATTGCAGCAAAAGGAATTTCATTTTGCAGCAACTTCACACAGGAAGAATGCTTTTCAGACTCAGAGGAGGTAAATAAAGCACCTCTCGCATTCTGCATATAATTTCCTGATTTATATATTATCTTCATTTGACCCATTTGTAACTACAGTTAAAGTTTATCTCATAAAAAAAAACTCTGTGGCATCAAAACAAAAGAGTTTATCACAGTTTCTGAAATGACTGGAAAAGAAAGCTGTAAAATATAGACAGAGTAAGAAGACCTAGGATTTTCAACCTCTGTTCTCATTCTCCGCTCATTATCTGGAAGCATTATTGAACTGTTAACTGAGACATCATTACTGTATAGCTACTAAACAGTGACCAAAACACTTAGGAAGAAGTTATAATAAGACAGACATTTCTGAAACACAATGAATAACATTTCTAAAAGCTAAGGCATATGTCTGAGAAGCATAAACTCTGCTGAATGCATCAGCCTGACAGTTGCTGACAGAAGCAATCTAAACAGAGCTGA
The DNA here is from genome assembly GCF_019279795.1 of Protopterus annectens. Lineage (NCBI taxonomy): Eukaryota > Metazoa > Chordata > Ceratodontiformes > Protopteridae > Protopterus > Protopterus annectens. Next base: position 516,109,178 of record NC_056740.1, on the reverse strand, counting down.
TATATATTCTGAGCATTTGGATAAAGATTACCATATTTATTTGCAAAGCAGAGCTATCAAACATTTCAAGTTCAATGAACTAGTCAAACAGATTGGAAAGTATGGCATTTGAAATAAGCAGGGCTGTCCATATCAAGCTTGTAAAAAGGAATGATGCTTTTCATATTTTAATTAAAAAAATTAACCACATTAATGTAGTTAGTCATTTGCTAACTGGATACGAGAATTTGTTTTTTCTGACCTTTTCAACCTCTGTCTCAAAGGCAAGGACATGGACATATAACTCTTGTGTACTTTTCAAATTAACCAATCAAGGGGCAGGTGTTAGTATAATGGTTAAGGTGTTTAACTCACAGATGCAAAGTACACAGTTCATTTCTAATCTTTGAGGGAAATTGGCTAGGATTAAAGGGCAGTTAGCTAAATACTTACTTTTGAGCCAGCTAGATTTGTTGGTGCTAGAGCAAACCAGGATACACAGAAACTCTATACAGACATATAGAAAACTTGCAAACTTCACAAATATAGTAACTAGAAAATATTATTGAACCCCAGACCAAAAACATTGCAAAGCAGCCACATCAGCCATTATGCAAATTGCAAGTGAGGGCCTTAGGTTTACATAGTTATATCAGCAATGCTTTAATTTTTTTTTCCTCTGGGAAGGGGGTAGATTCTATCTCCAATTAAAGTGTTTCTTTTACCAAGGAGAGCTGAATTTACTTGTTTCAAAATAACCAAGTTCACAGTATTAAATTTCTGTTCTGATCTCTATGCAGGAACTATACAAGTGTTTTTTTTTAAATCTTATTAATTAAAGTCTGTGGGAGGCCACGGTGGTGCAGCAGTTTGCGTTTTCACCTCACAGCAAGAGGTTCTCTGGTTTGATCCTCAGCTGAGGTGCTTTCTCTGCGGTGTCTGCATGTCCTCGCTGTGGTCACGTGAGTTTCCTCTGGGTGCTCCAGTTTCCTCCCACATCCCAAAGACATGCTGTAGGTGGACTGGACACTCTAAATTGTCCCTAGGCATGAGTGCGTGCATGTGTGTATCTTCCTTGGAAGGTTGGGTGCCAGGCTGGCAACTCGACACCGTAAAACACTACTGCCAATCATGAGTGGACAGGTGATCCACTGTGGTGACCCCTAACCGGGAAAAGCCAGAAGAAGTCTGCCATTATTTGCACATATCATTTTGGCAACTGAGTATTCCTATGAAGTATGGATGTTTTGTTTGCAGTGTAGAGATGAAGATAAATGAACATCATTGCAGTTTAATACTGGTTGAAAAGCTACAATTGTAGCAGAGATTTCTTTAATCAAAAGTGTAAACAACATTGCCTAAAAATAGTTGAAAAAAGTAAGACAACAGAAGAATGGAAAGAATGAATAAAATGTGCTTATATTTAAATTTTACCCACCTGATGTTTTGAACAAGGCATGTTCACCTTGACGTATGAAGCTGACACTGCTTAAACACTAACAGAGAGGCCTTAAGGAAGACAAGTCAGTTAAGGCTTACTTCTGCTTCTCCTCCTGAGGAAGATACAATTAATATTGTTAATGATTAATTTCTTTAGGTGGTTATTTCTAGATTTTATACTGAAAAAAAGTTTAACTTTAAATGTTCTAGTCTCAGACTATTATAAGGGAAATAATCAGGGTTGACACATATAATAAGTAACTTGAAATTGGTTATATTATGTAAAACCAGAAAAAAATATGATTCAAAGAGTTTTAGAACAATGTCTTTAGTTTATCAAGCCTTAGCAGGAGTGGAGGGAGTAATCCTCAAGAGAGGAACTAGAATACTGAGGAGCAAGGTTAACCTAAAGCCACTTGCAGTAAAACTCTGTTCAACAGGGTGTAAGCAAGCAGGCTGATATGTACTAAAGATGAGGTCAAGCATGCCTAGATAGATAACTAACAGTCTAACTAGAGGATTAAGTCAATAAACTGTGTACAAGTTATAGTCTGTAGTCCTGGAGGCATCCCGATAGCTGAATGTTAGGAAGTAATGTGGGTCCTGATGTGGAAATTAGTTCTGTTGAAGACCACTTTCAGTGAACCTTCGTCTTTCCCCCATGTTTGTGCTACCAAGGAATTAGATTATATAATCAAGAGAGTACTGGGGGCTCTCCCTTTTTTGAGGAGGCGTGGTGGTGGTACATAGGGCTAACCCCTTGTAACAAAAGCTTTTATGTTTGATCGTTTTTGGGAAACCATTTTAATGTTACAAGATTAATTTGAATTATTGTTTACACAGAATGTTCTGCCCTCTGCAAAAAAAAAATGTTCAATTTGGTTGAAAGTAGTTTTTACCTGAATATGCCTAAATTGCTGTCAAAAAGATGACAGGATGTTGTCCTGGAGTATGATTCCCTCCATCTGATGAGGTCTTTATTGGAGAGGCATCACAGGTCATTCCTAAGTTAATATAGTTGCTGATAATGAATATACCCATGAAAGAAATTAATGATATCATGATGGCAAACTCAAGTATCAATAATAAAAAGAATGCTGGTTATAGAAGATTGATATGAAAACTTTTAAAAGAAACACAATGAACATATTACAAATGTGGGTAAAAAAAATCACATTATGCATTGCTTCATTATGTATACCCCTCAAAGATGTGTCCCACACTAAGTAGGAGACACTAACTGTAATAAGAAGAGAATGAAGAGGAATATGGGGGAACATTTGGTGAAATTAAATGAGAGCAGAGTAAATTGTTGCACTGGTTGAATGAAGAGATATAATCAAGGACGTAAGTGAAATAAAGGCAGAAAGTTAGAGAAGAACAGTTATAATCCTAGAAGTGATATTTCATTAAGAAGGGTATGTAATTATAGAGATAGTGGTACGATGATCACCACGGGGTGGTGTGATAGAGAATAAAGGGAAGGATAAAGGGACATCAGGGTAAGTTGCCTGAAGGAGATGAGAACCTCTTTAAAGTTGCCATAGGGAATGTGAATACAGGAGGGGCAGATGCACAAACACTACCTACAGAAGCTTCAGTGTAACAAGCAGAACATTCAGAATTATATAAAAGGAGGCAAAGGACTTGGCAGCATTGATGATCCAACATCATAATCAGAGTGAGACAGTATTTTGGGAAAACTTACCTGGCTGTATAATGACTGAATTATTTAACATAATAAGTCAAAGATGAAAGAAAAATGCAAGTGATGCTTGGCTTGTGGGCATGAAATATATATTATAACTCAGAGTTGCAGGCAAGATATGGGATGATACAGATAGGAAGGAAATAAATATGGGGTTTGCAATGTATAACTTGAGACTACCAATGAACTTAAAACATTATAACAAGGATAAATATAATGAAATGCAATAACAGGAATAGATGTTTAGAACTCGGGGGAAGAAAACTAAGAAAAAAAAGACACATTACTTGACCAGTGCAGAGCCAAGGAAGTAAGTAGAAAAAGAAGGGTGTGGGGCTGTTTAATTACTACATGGCCAATATTTTTTTAAACATTGCAAACGTTGTCCAAAAAGTAACATCATTAGTTGAAAACAGAAACATTTTTTAAGATTTACAGCCATGATGATAACTTTTGGTTTTGATTTCTTTCAGTGTCATTTTCTTTAATATTGCACAACAACCTTGTTAATGCAATGCTCTGACATTTTCTTCAAATCTCCAAATACTTCTCTTCTGAAACAGTTCATCCTCACGTGTCTCATGCCTCATCATTAAACTAATACCATGGAGAGGTTCTTAATGTTAGATCAGCATTTTAGCAACGACACTCTAGAAGCTGCACAAACAGGAAAACCTCAAGGATGAATTTAAATTAAATTAGTATAACTTAAATCACATTAATTCAGTCTGAATTGTTAGTTCACTTTAATACTCATATTAAAAATTATGCCCTTCCCATTTACATTTATTATATCTCTTGAACTACTATCTGATTTAAATCCTATGTGTCTTAGACATCATTCCTGTACCAAATTCTCTCATATTTTCCAGGTTAATCACATGGCAACATATTTTTCCTAAGATGTTGTTTTTGCTAGTCATCTTCCCTTATTTCTATCTTATCTATCATTCCAACAAATTCCCTTCCTTTGGTTGCTCTCTATGCTTCCATCTCCTGAATATAATTTTTAGTCACATACAAGACATATACTCTTTCCATTTCGTTAAAACTAATCCCACCAGCATGTCCTAATAACATTATTTTGTTATCTGCACTTCTTACTTCAATAGCCAGGTTATTCCTGATCCAATTTACCTTAAAGGTTACAAGCATAGAGCGTAACCAAAAATTATGCTCCCAAATCTTGATTCCTTCCTCCTCATATTGACGACTTTCATCCATATTAATATAGCCAATACTTAGAAAAAGATAATGCCGGGAAGGCAGATAAATTACTTTGAAGTACATTTACCAATTACCAAAGGACAGGATAAAAGAATGTGGAGATGTTAGTGAGCCCAACATAAACGATATGGGGAGGGCAGAAAAGCCTTATGCGAGAACTAACAAGAAGAACTGCCTCATTTAAATAGGAATACATTATTTAAAAATGGACTTTACTAAACAAGCATGACCACATCACTTGTACTGCACTGACGACAGGGTAAGATTAAACAATCTAGAGTTAATTGACAGAAAAAGAAAATTATGCACAAAATGCAAGTTAATCTATGCATAAAATGAAGTGCAGTCATAGACATAATACATAAACTCTTGTATACACGTGAAATATATGCATGTACGTTGCCTCATTAAGAGGCTGAGAATAGCTTCTTAAATATATTCCATTATTTATGATATGGGATGGAAAGTTTCCTATCCATTGTCTTGGCAGCATCTCAGTAAAGACATGTGGCAGGATTCAATAAACTCCATATAATCTCTGTGTAGAGTACACAGAGTGTATTCCTGTACATGGCTACAATGTGTTCTCAGCAACACACGATGCATATTATTGATGTGCTGCATGCCTAAGTGGGGTTTTGTGGAGTATCCCAGTAGTGTTGGCTGCAAAACCTTGTAGAACAAATGGATAATGAATCTGTGCACAGGAGAGCAGCGACGGTCCACCATCATACCTCTCAACCTCTTAGAACAAGAAATCTGTACAAAGCCAATAAATAAAGTGGGGAAAAGGCTTGGAAATAGGGACATACTAACATTTTGTTCTTATAAACTTAAAAAGTTAACAAATTCCACAGTTATGCATTAGCATGCATCTTCTGAAGATTATGAAGTCCTAAACAAAAACATCTGTCATTATTTAGTGCCATCCATCCTGAATGATTATTACAAAACCACAAATTCTATGAGGAGCACCACAAAAATACCAGCCAAAACCCTGAAAAACTGCCAGAACTAGTTATATCTTTATAGTTTGACTTACTTCCTATTTTTTTTATTTATGCCATGTTTGCATGATGTGCCTTGGCATTTGGTTATGCTTACCTCATTTGTGCAACGGGACCACCCAGGTATCAGATATGACCCAGACATCCAAAAATAGAAACCAGATGCTTTGAATTGCTATTGATGAGCAATGCTGGGCATCATGCAAAGCCAGTAAGCTGGGCTGCGCTATGGTCATACCATCAACTTAATGAATACTAAAATACGTAATTACAGGTAACAAATCCTGTAGTGACATGTGTAGAGTGGTGGACTGAAGTGCAGACGGTCCAGGGTATGCAGACTTTATTTATACTGTTGCAACACTGCTGCTTATACAAATAAAGTGGTACACTAACAAAATAACTGGAATAGCATTGGTTGTAAGTTATTTTTGGATACATTTGAAAAAGGCTCGCTTCGCTTAGCAATGCAAAAACAGATGCAATTGTTTTACAGTGTTTGCATGATGGTACGTGGTGCGCAGCTCTTTTGCATGTATCAAAATCCACATGATGTGCACTATCAGTAAACACAATTGGTGGGGAAAACGTGCTATTTAAAGATGAATTGGTGGGAATTGTACTTTAGACATTGAGCTTGAACTTGTACAGCTATATCCGGTGTTGGAGATAGTGTGTCTTTCAGAGTACAGCACTGTGTTGTCCAGGAGTCTAAGGTCTTTATTGGGCTCCTGGTTAAGGATCATGGTCTCCAGTTTATGCAGGAGAACTATGCCGGCTCACAATATAAATCTGAAGCCTGGGATGGTTTGGCAAGGGCCCTTACCAGTGCGACTGGTATCCCCCACACTGGGGAACAATGTCATCACCATTGTGATGATGTCCACCAGAGGAAAAGGGATACCCCTGATCAGTGGCTCAGGGAGTGTCAGGCAGGGAACACCCCAGAGATGTGTAGGTATGATTTACATTTAGTACTCATAAATACTCAAGCTGATTATGGTAGAAACTGGTAATAATAATGCTTTTTCTTTTTCCCTCTTTCCACAGCTACAGAAGAGAGGGCCTCAAATGTGAGGTCTCATGTGAGGCGATTGGCCAGGATGCAAGAAACACGTGGTAAGTAAGCATAATTATATAAAATACCATTACTGTAGCCTTAACAGTGGTATATGGATTAGTTCCTATATCATGAATGAATCAGCATGAACTTGACAATACATATCTGAGCTGTAAAAGTATGTCTGCATGCATTACTCTGTAGCACAGCTTTCAACTGTACATATTTCTGCTGAATACCCAGATTTAAGAATCATTGTTTTGGTCTATTAATTGTAGGATTCATGGTTGTCTGGCATGTAATTTATATTGAAGTCAATAAATAATGAGTGTCAAAATGTATGTTACACAAATCCTATGCAACTATCCATGAGTGTAAGAGCAATATCTGAAATATGTTCCTAGTTTTGGGTCATTATACACCCATTAATTTATGATATGTCAAGATACTCTGCTCTAAAAGATGGAGAGGTATGGTCTGTAACACAAAGCAACAGTTGCACGTTCTCAGATAACAGTGAACGTGAGTATATAAAGTATAAAAGGAAAGAGTATTTGCATTATGTTGTATTCCAAAGGAAAAGTATAGTATTACATTAGTCACTGCTTCTGGGTTCTAATACCACACTCCCCAAATTTAAAACTCAGCTAATTGCAATACTGTTTTAGTTGTCATCAATAAAAAATACAGTACTGTTAAGTAATCATCACTATAGTATTTGAAGTGCAGACCTCTAGACCTGTGGCTTGAATGGCCTTCTGTCAAGTGTTATCACTCTACACATATTCCAAGTAATAAAAACATTCTTTGTATTTGGTATTAACAGTAGAATATACTAGAATAGAATACATCAATTGTAGAAAGCCTTGTATATTATATTCAAAGTTACTAATATTCCTCTTTTTTTCTCTTACCCCATCCCTTATGGATTTCTTATTGTTATTGCGATTATTATATTATTTATATAATCATATTTCTTATTATTTTATTATTTAGTATTACTTTTTATGGTTTGTTTATTATATATAATTTTACATTTATTTTTTGTTAAATAATTTTTTGTTTTTATGATTTATCATTCTGTTTGTAATTATATAATTTAAAACTTTTTATATTGATTTATTATTGTTCCCATATTTTTTATAATTTTCATTTCATTTGTTTCATTTAATTTTTGGTTTAAATTTTATTTATGTGATTACCATAGCACAGCAGGGTAGGTCAGTTCCCATAATCCACCTACAATCACTCCAACGGCTGAAGCACCAAGACCCAGCACTTTTGGGCTGCAGCCCAGCGGCATCCCCCTCTGCTGCCCCTGCCCTACTTGGACCCTCAGGTAGTTCTGCCCCAGGGGCCAGACCTGTGGTCCCCTCTCAGACCAGAGGCAGAGGGGGTGCATACATCATCCAAGCAGAGTTTCTAGCTATGGTGCATAGGACTGTGCAGCAGACCATGGGCACATACCTATGCCGAATGGAGGGCTTGCTTTCCATTTTGGTATGTCAGATGGGCCATAGGTGCAGACGTCAGTCACTGCTACCAGCGGTGCAATAATGGGACAGTGCTGACAGTCCAATAGGTGAGGACTTGAGTCACAGTGTTACTATACCTGATGTCTGTGGGACCTCGATCCCCCCATCCCACCCCCACCCCAACTAAAGTGTTTGCCCCCCCGTCTTGTGTCCTTACCAACCTTGTCTCTTGTTTTGTATATCGTGTCTGTCAGAAAATGCTTCCTCACCTTCCTAACTTGCCTGCCACGGACTTGCCTATGTCTCTTTTCAACATTCCACTCTCTCCTAAAAATAAAAGGCCACCTGTCCCCCAAATAAACGTTGTCCCATACATAGCTCTCCATATTACACACAAGTCTACTTGACTCACTTAATTTGGTCCAATTGGCTTCACAATGCAAATATGTTGTTGCCACCCCACTCTCTGAAGGTGAAAGTCCAAATTCAGCTACTAATCTGCACATGTGCCCAGTTATTACTGTTGAAGAAATGGATAGCTAAGGTTCTTACCTACACCCTTCCTGCACATTCCTTCCTTCCTTTTACTTTGCTTTTGCCACTGCTTGTTCCCTATTTCACCACTTTGCTATCTTCCTCATTTCTTTTCTTTAAAGAATTATTGTGTAATACTGCACTGTTGTTTTAAATAACATACTAATGCAAGCATGCTTTTGCTTTACTATGTGATACAAGTGTTTACCACAATACGCTGTGTTTACTCCTAATGCTAAAAATAACAGTACTGTTTGGAAGCATACATACCACTTGCAACTCACCTCCTTCTCATTCATTCCTCGTGGGTTTGCATATTCAGTGATTGTTCTGCATTAGCTGTGGGAAAAACAGAACACAACATAATACGATTAAGAACACCAATAATGAACATATGCAGCTGCTACCTCCTACAAGCAGTGCCTGTATGTGATACACCCTCTTCTTCATCCTGAGGTCTCAGTAGTGATTCCTACACTCTTTGCCAGTGTAGGAGATACCAGTAACACTAGACAGATCATGGGCCAAACTATTATCTGCATCTGATTTGTAATCTGATCCATGATAGTGCTCCTGCAACAGTCAGGGACCATAATTATTAACTAGTAGTCCAACAAAAACTTTGGACTCCTGCACACCTCACCTTTGAGACCAAAATCTAAGAACCTTTCCCTGAACACCAGACATGTCTAATGCAGATGAAAACCAATATATATATAATGACTTTTCCCATCAATTCCAGGTATGACAGATACTGAGAATGAACACTATTGGACTTTGCAACATTTGAAAATGGTGAGTGCTGCTTAGCATCACACAAACACATTGCCTGTGTTTGCGCAATGAGAAACAATAAAGTGAAGTTCATTAATACAGATATTATCATATCATTACATAAATGACAATATTACTGTGTCATACATCAGAAAAATACTTTAACTCAGGTTGACCATAATGTGAAGTTAGACACCACTGAAAAAAGACAGATGTCTGCTGTGTTAGAACCCTGGACCTTATCCATGGTAGTCCTACACTCAGCTGTTGCCAGTAGAAGGATTAAAATATACATGTGTATGTTCAATTACATTACTATGTAATGCAAGGACACAGTAATAAAATACAAGTTGCAAAACTTGTATCAGAACCCAGGATCATGTGAACTTTAGGCTGACACTTAACATCTGCAGCAATGAGAGGTTACATGAAAATCTACTACATTAATATTGATCCTGAGGGCCTCGCTGTTACATGCAACACAATGACACTTAGCGGATTTGCGCTATGCAGACTGACATAAAGAGAATACATCCCAGGTCTGTTTGTAGATGTCTGGGTCCCATCTGCTACCTGGGTGGTCTACTTGTACAGTTTGTGCACTGCCGCTGTACCCACAAACCAGCTGCACATAGCTGATGCCATTTGTGCTACACGCAGGAACGTGCAGCAACTCGCAAACAGTGGCTCCAAATATTTAAATAAAAACATGTGATATAGGCAGAATATAAAATCAATGCATCACATACACTACTGGACTCTGTAACTACACAGGAAATATCCCCACATAGTTCAGCAATCCAATTCACCATCTGATGCACAAGATGGGTGCCTTAACCCTGTGTTTCAAACATACATTTTTGTAGGAAGCATCAACAATCATCCTGCACCGTACCTCTCAACTTCTTAGAGCAACTAATCTGGACAAAGGCACAAATAATGGGAGGGACAAAGGCCTAAAAATAGGGGCACTCTTTAAATATTGCTCTTACATACTTATGAAGTGGATAGAGTAACAGGCTATGCATTAGCATGACTTTTCGGAAGGATATGAAGTCTGAAACTAAAATGTGTTCCATTATTCCCTGACCTCAGTCCTCAATAATTTGCCTCTGGTTTTCTAGAAAACCACAATTGTATGAGACACAGACCAAATTTATGAGTTCAACATCTGGACATTCTCTGAAAATCTATACATTTGAAAGGGATGTGCTGCACACAGTCAAATTGAAAATAATGTACAGTTGCAATAGAATATTGCATATTACCTGTACATTTAGTGAAATGCTTAACTTTTACAATACTGCACTTATTGATTACATACCCGATTATGATGTTCGCTTGCAAATATACAACACTGTCTTACATGTCTGTGTTTCTAGGTCATTCATTAGTTATCTGTCCAGTACTCTGGGCCATACAGTGTGTACACCATTCTACATCATTGCATTTACAATGTCAAAGGTTATTAACTGGGACTAATATGCTATGCAGCTGCCAACTAAGGAAAGGCAGTTTGGATGTCACAAACAAGAACTGACTGTTCTTTTGGGGGTGGGGGAGCAAAGATGTGTGTCTGCTATGGCAGTAATAAGACTGTGTTGGTCTGGTTACCTACATGTCTGGCATCCTGCCTGCGGTATGATTTTGGTTATAGTTGAGAAATTGTTTCTCTAATGCATCCCTAGTACAGATGTATAGTGATGTTGGAGGATGGCTGCAGCCTCCTAGGTGTTGAATCAGTGTGCTATGGCCTGTATCATAGCCAATGCAAGGACTTACTGAGTATGGCTATGTGTGCCTACATCCACACCTGCTGCTGGTTCCTCCTCTGAGTCATCATTGGCCTGTGCCTCTGGTGACCTTGGCATGGTCAGTAGGATGTGTTGTCCATCCCGATGATTATCCTGCTGCAGCTATTTCCTCTATATTAACTTGGGTAGCATAGCACATGCTATGAGCATTGAGGGGCATGTCAGTGAATTGTAATGGTGCCCTTGGCCAGAGGTATGGAGGTACTGGCAACATACTCTGTGGCATTACTGGTTGGACTATGTGTCTCATTACAATGTGTGTGTGTGTGTGTGTGTGTGTGTGTGTGTGTGTGTGTGTGTGTGTGTGTGTGTGTGTGTATCTCCAATGCATTTCTTCAGCCATGACTCCAGTGCATAGCATGCATCCACACTCAAGTAAGCCTTGGAGATATCCCCCATAGCACACATCTGGTGGAGTTGAGGAATGTGGGACATGTGGAAGCCATGCTAACTGCTAGGCTTTCCAGCACACACGTTCCACATGATTTACATGACATTACACATGACTTGGCAGTTGCTCAAGTGGTAGACCTTATGGTTAATGTAGACCCTACCCTGTTCCCCAGATGTTGTCCCTTGTGTACATGACTGTGATGTATGGCACACATTACTGGAGAGTAGTGTGATATATATTACAGTTGTTGCATACGTGTGATACAATCTGCAGAACTTATGTTAAAATATAGGTGCTTTCTGCCATGTTGTAGCACAGCATGCAGGAATGTTTGGAAGCTACTGGTTGCTGATGTCTATGAAACACCAAGCATGTCCCCTGGTAGTCTGTTAAGGGTACTTGTGGCTAATGTACCAACTTCATCACATACCTTATATTCCACGGGGATGCGTTCCCTGTGTTTGGCTCTGTAAATGACTCAAGGCTGCCAGAGGTCACACAGTTCCCTGTGTTGTTGGCCTGGAAAGCCTTCACCTTCCCTGTCTATGGCTATTGGCAACAGCAGCAGCATCACCTTCCACCTGTAGCCCACACAAATGTATGTACATTGTAGCTGCTACCAACAATCTATCAGTGCTTACATTGTATCTGTACGCCATTCCCTCACTGCACATATAAGAAAAGGCATGGTGTTTACATTGATGCCTTATATCTTGTTGAGTAGCTGCATGGAATTGATTGATTAGCATGCAATTCAGCAGTGCATGCTGCAGTTAACATCTCTGAACCACAAACTAGGTCAGATACAATCAATTATTAATGTACACTGTTATAAAAAGGCAAATGTGTAGCTAGGCAAACCAATGTAGATGAGGGTTGTTTCAGAATTCAAACTCAGTTACACATTTATTTTGGAACAGTGTATTTCAACAGAGGAGTAATGTACCCCATCAGGTGTGCATCCATTTTGTTACCTAAATAATGCATACATTAGAATGCACTTATGAATAATGTGAAGTAAATCAGTAAGCCTTTGTTAGAACTGTACTCATGACATGGCCTTGTACTTAAATAATGCATATTAGAATGTACTTATGAATAATGTGAAGTAAATCAGTAAGCGTTTGTTAGAACTGTACTCATGACATGGCCTTGTACTTAAATAGTACATGGTAGAATGTACTTAGGAATAATGTGAAGTAAATCAGTAAGTATTTGTTAGAACTGTACTCATGACATGGCCTTGTACTTAAATAATGCACATTAGAATGTACTTAGGAATAATGTGATGTAAATCAGTAAGCATTTGTTAGAACTGTACTCATAACATGGCTTTGTTTGCCAGTGATTGGAGACATGCAGAGATTGTAGAGTAAGCCGGGAGTCTAACGTTGTGTGATAACTATGCACACGTTTCATGGATAGGTCATTTGAGAGCACTTTTAACATTACACTGTTTGATTAGCAAATTTGTCCCTTAGCCTGTTATATTTTTTTTGTTTTTTTGTTTTTTATTCCTGCTATGGCACAACCTAGAATGGACTGTTGTGTTGGGTGTGTGAGTATAAGGGGGTATCTGTTATGGTGCAAATAAGGATCTGTTTGTCATGCTACTCACCTTGTTTTGTAGCCCCCCCCCGTGTTATTTGTTGATCACTGTTGAATCTTTAAGTTGTAATCAAGTAGTGGATACTGAGACCCTTTCTATACTGCTTTATCTGTACACAGTTTATATGTACTTATGTGATCCTTATATGTGTTATTACTTTTGTCTTTCAGTAAATAATATGCCTGCTTGGCATAGGCCCCTCTTTTCAGAGGCAGAGAATGACATCATAATTGAGGCATTATGCCAATGTCATGCAGTCCTGATGTCCAGAGGGTGGGCCAATATGTCAGAACATGTAGCCCTATGGGGCTAATTGGTTCAAATTAGTAATACAATTGGGTGACAAAATCACAACTACGAGCAGGTATGACAGCGAGCCATGAACATAATTCATGCTACAATGAGATGTGCTGCTGAAGTGATAGTCAGGTCTCCGGTGGTAGGTCTGCAGCAGAATAACCACTCACTGCTGCTGAGGAATTCCTGGCAAACATTGCCACACAGGACAGCTCTCAGAAGTCCATTAGCCAGTATGTTCTGCATATGGGTGCCAGTCCTGCTTCTCAGGAGGAGCTTCCAAGTAGGCGTTGTTATATCATCAGTAGAATACTGTTGCATTCATTCTGTTATAGTGTATATAGTTTATATATGTGGTGGGGGTATTTAAGATAGCTGCACTTTTATGGTCATATAGAGGTTTTCAGTCACATTGTTGTTAATATTGCATTTACTGTAGATATAGATTATTAAGTATTACCCCCTATTATACTATTAAATGTGGTGTTGTTGCCATTACCTCTCCCTTTTCTTTTTTCAGCACCATCATGAATCCATGGTCTAGGGCTCCTGCAGTCGGTAATCAGAACACATTTATGTCAGTAATGTAGAAATATTCCAACATATCTGCTAAAGTGTCATCTCAGGGCCTGCTATATGGATTGCTATACTGTCTGCATACTTGATAACTGTACAGATATTTGCAGAATGTCCAGATGTGTGACTCAACCTCTGGCCCATATTTATGTTCATAATGATTGAGTTGCAAAATACTGACAGGTCATTAAAGATTGGAGACATAAAATAATGACAGAGATCTCACATTCAGACTGTATACCCATCATAACTGTCATGGTGAAACAATACCTGTTATTCTAATACCTTTTAGGTTTGTAAGGGCAATATTTCACAATGCTTCCTATTCTTGGGCCTTTGTCCACATTCCTTGCTCTAAGAAGTTGATGGATATGAATGTCTGTAACAGTGACAGCAGTGTAACTTGCTTAACATATATTGCAGCATAGTAGTGCAGGTATTAATGTATTCCTGTTTTCCTTCCTTTTATCACAGGTGGACATGGATGACATTCTGTGTCCCCTATGCCACCTGATGTCAGTGTCTCATCAGACTCTGATGATGATGGTAGCCAAAAGGAGTCAGAGCTGGGGGTTGCACAGGCTGATTCTGACACAGAGGTTGACATCCAGTGATCCCCCTCATTATCACCAGACACAGCCAGTGTGACTACGCATACCCAGTCCACTAAGGCCATAGATATTGGGCAGCTGGAGGGTAAGGACATTGACCAGGGAAGTGTGGCTACTACTGTGGCTTCAGTGACTGTTGATACCAGCCATAGCCAAACTGCTGAAGTGCTACACAGGCAAATTGATAGGGGTGCTTAGAGGCAGCCTGCTGACCCTTCCCAACCTGTTGAAGATGCCTAATCATGTGTCACTTGGCATATGTTTAGGGCCATCATTGAGGCATAGGCATGTTCAGAAAGGAACTCCAGGAGGATGCTCAGGGTTATAGATGCAGCACAGTCTGACATCCATGACTGCCACTGCCATGTTATTGACTCCCTTGATTGGTTGGAAAGGGATGTGTCTGTGAGGGAGCACAGTGTATCTGTCATGGAACACACATTGTCTGTGATGGAACGTCTGCTGGGAGGGGAGCATCAGCCTTGTGGGTGTAGCTCAGCAACTACCTTTGCTGAGATCCAAATTGTCTATGCCTGATCACACTCCCATAGTGGGGTCTATATTATGACATCGAAAACCCGTATCATTGAACACCACAACACCAACACACATAGCGCGAACCACAAATACACCGAACTCCCTAAACCGCGAATTTCCAAATCTCGAAATGTCATAGCCGGCCAACACCACCAGGCACTACATACTACATACTCAAACATAATAAATAAAACACATACATACACCTACCAAACCCTTCTTCTAACCCTACACTAAACCTTACATACATTACTATCTATGTACTTACCTTAACCCGCACCCTAACCCTAAGGTCCGTAACTATCACACACTTACCCTACAGACATATTCCCAAACAAAATAAATAATCCACACACATACAGTTAACAAAACCCTACTTCTAACCCTACACTAAACCTTACATACATTACCTATCTATGCACTTACCTTAAGCCGCACCCTAACCCTAAGGTCCGTAACTATTGCGCACTTACCTTATGGAGCTATACCGCAGACGGGCCAACCATGGCATGTCGACATTTCGTGTTTTGCAGTTATGAACGTTCATCATTACCGTAGTTCACGCTATATGTGTCGGTCTTGTGGTGTTCGCGGAAATGGGATTTTGATCTCGTAATATAGACCCCCATAGTGGCAGTAGATCCACTGCTCCAGCAGAGAGTGTGCTGTCCACACTGAGACATAGCAGGCCATGAGGTCGTGGTCCTGGACATTCCCATGAAGGGAGCACATCTAGAAGACATTGGTCACCTTCAGCTAATAGCACAACATCTGACCTTGGGCATTAAGGTGCCAGTGAAACTCCTGGCAGAGCACGTTCTCCTATTTGGGGACAGAAACAATGAACTGTCAGCTCTACCATGCATGCCTCACAACTGTCCAACATACATACACATAGGGATAGCACTGAGCTTGGTTGTGTTCATGCAGACACTCACACACCAATGTCACATTGAGGGCACCTACAGATACACACACAACATTTGGGTCTATATTAGATGAGCGACCATTCCGATGTTCAAATCATAGATGGTCAACATCATATGATCGAACGTCGGAAAGGTTGAAGGTGAAAGTCAGCGGCTTTTCATGTGCAGAATGGGAAATTTTTCCTTTCTGCACAGAAGTGCGTTCTCGGAGTTGGTATATTTAAGTAGGGGGGTGCAGGGGGGCTTGCCCCCCTTCTCAGAGCTGTAAGGTAAGTTTTTTTTTTTTTTAATTGTATTATATAGCCGATGTTTCGAACTTTGCTCATATGACTTCACTCATGTGAGGTTCGAAGTTTTGAAACTTTGACTATATAATATAGACCCCAACATTTACATGGTCCATCTTGCCTGCTTCCCTTGCTTACTCACACACACACACATACTTGGCAACCTTTTGTGTCAGCCTGGGCCTCCTGCACCCCCACACAACACCCTGTGCAAGTGATGATAACGGTGCCACATCCCTGTCATCTATCTTTTGGATTCAGGAATACTAAAGCTATGTGTCTGATGCACAGATTGACTATTTATATTAATATGACTTTATTACCTCCATTTGTGCTGCTGAATTGATAATTGTACCTGTCATTTCAATTGCACGTAGCCATTTAGACAGTAGTTAGCATAATTTATTGACATTATAGTGGATGCTTTTGTAAGGGCTGTGAAGTCAGACAATTAAATTTGCCTCATTGATATATAAAACTTTCACTTTAGGGCTTGTTTACTAAAATCAACACATCAGATTCAGAGCTGCAGACTGTATGTCAGCAGTGAAGACAAATCTTATCAGAACGGTGATACAGTATAATGTTCCTGTTTGCATGTACATTTGTTAGGTTCTGAGGTTCATAGGATGTGACTTGGGTATTGACCTGATGGTGTTTAGAAGCATAACTATTACACCACAATATAATATTCAAAGGCAGATATAATGCATGGCCAAGTTTTGTCTAGCAAGGACCACCCATGTCCAGGAGAAAAGCAGCAGTGTTCCATGCCAGATAACGTTTTCACATCAAGTCATCCAGCCTGTCCTTCAACAGGGTAATGGAGGTGTTCTTCTTGACATGGATTTGAAGCCTATTGCAGAGGAGTGACAACCTTTGAGAGATGTATCTGTCTCTCCAACATGTCCTATGTATGTCATAGTGTACATTGAGATCCCCGAACAGGTAGCTGGAATTCCACATTACTTAGCATGTGCAGCATTTTCATGCCATTTTGGCCACAGATAATCTGACTCAAAGCTATCGATATGATACTGCACACAGTGACAGCTACATCAGTATGCCCACAGAAGACGTGTTGGAGACCCTCTGATGTTTTATTACTCAGACATGTCTGAGGTCTGTCAAGTTGGTGCAGGTGTCTGGTACAATACATTTCAAAGGGAGGATACAGTTGATGATGGATGAGTATAGGGGATTGCTAACATATATTGCTATTGATGTAATGGTATTGCTAATCAGATGAAAGATGCAGAATGTCTACCTCCTCACAGTAGACCCGGGTTGCAGTAGACATGTGTACCAAGGTCTATTAGTACAGAGTGGGGAATAGTGTAATCATGGTTATTTTATAATAAGTAAGGACATTTCTTATTACCACAGGGTATGCTGATGCATTTCTGTGCAGTTCATGTAATACCCATGGCTTTGTCAGCAGTCATTAGTGCCACAGACCCTCTGTTTTGTTCAGGACTTCTGAGACGTATAGTCAGACATGAGGGGCCACAGCACTGACCCTTCTATTACCACACAGGTGACATGTCTGTTGCTTGAGATGAAGTGTCACACTGTGATTGAATGTTGTTGGTCTGTGATCCCATTTGCAAACCAACTGATAACATAGGATTTGATATTTACCTTGGTTAGTTTCCCACTGAGAACAAATGTTGGATCGTGATGAAGACCTTGGCCAAGTTATGATAGGATGTGTGCACAGTGCCAGCTTTGTGTAGGTCTCTGGTCACAGTATTGAATCCCAGCAGGTTTTGCAGCCACAAGACACCATGAGAATACCTAAATGGAACACATCTAGTGTTTGGACTTCACCTATTTCCCTGTAAACAAAAAAAGGAATGGTCCCTGGGTAAAGGTCCACAAACAAGTACAACAAACTTCAAGTTCCAAAAATAAACAATTGAGGACCAACCACGGCCGGTGTAATAAAACTAAACAACAAAAGAGTAAGTGCTTTCATGACCACACAGTTGCTTCTTCAGACTCAAACATAGCAGAGACACTTACAAGCAATTTATATAGCAAACTGAACCAATCAACACAAATCACTCATTAATGGACCTTAAAGGGATACAAACATACTAAAAAAGTAACACGGCAAATCAATGGGGGAGTGTGCATGCACATAGTGGTTTCAAAGAGACCGCATCATTAATGCCTATTACTCTATCTGCATTAAAGTACAAAATCTATCTTAATTCTGCCAGTTTTGTCCTATTCCTGATACCCCCCTAACGTTTTCTCTTATGATCTCCAACACTAGAAACCTGAATTCATGATGTGGTCCATGCATCTTCATGTGTCTTGCCAGTGCATTGTTCTTACCATTCCTAATGTCCCTCAGATGTTTCATGGTGACGTTCTCTTAGGAATGATTTGTTTCCTTTATATAGAATGCTTTACACTCTGTGCAAAAACTATAATACACAACATTCCTAGATACAGAATCTGCATAGAACCTATGTTCTATAAGGATCCCTGCTTGTGTATGTAAGAACCCTGAACCTACATAAATGTACCTACATCCATTACAGTTCCTACAGGGATAAGTCCCTTGTCTCTGTGAAGTGCCTATAGGTCTATTTCAGCCCTGTAGCATAACTGTCTCTTCAATGACAAATTATTCTTAAATGAAAAAAGAGGTCTATCATTGACTATACCACTCAACTCATCTGATGTCTTGAGAATATTCCATTTCCTTTTTATAATGTTACAAAAGGCATTCACATTATTAGAGAAGGTCAGAGAGATCCTAATTCCATCCTCTTGCTCTGTCACACCAACCACCTGCATGTCATCACATCCATAAACCTTATCTTAGGCCTTCCTATTTTCCTCTTTTCTGGCAGCTCCATCTTTAGCATCCTTCACCCAGTATAACCAACATCAGTCCTTAACACATGTACAAACCAACACAATCCCACCACTCGGTCTTCATCTTCAAACTGTACAACCTTAGCTGACACTGTATTATATGGTTAATACTCCTGTCCATCCTTGGCACACACAATGCAAATTACAACATCTGGGACACTGTCAACACCTATTATGACCACTGCCTTTTGTCAGTGGCACCATCTGCAACCCATATGACATAAATAGTCTCACCACCATCTTGCACATCCTCCCTTTCAGTCTTATTTGGACCCGTCTGTCAAAAATCACTTCTGACTTCCTTTACCACCCACTCCACCCTGCATGCTCTGTCTTCTAAACCTGTCTTCTACACTCGCCATTACTCTGAACTGTTGATCCAAAATATTTCATATCATATGCTTTTGCTAACTGTACTCCCTGCATCCTAACTATTCCTCTATCTTCCCTCTCATTAACAAACATATATTCTGTCTTAGTCCTGCTGACATTCATTCCTCTCCTCTTTAGAGGCTATCTCCGCCTCCCCAGGGTCTCATACCCCTGTTCCTTACTCTCAATAAAGATCACAATTTCATCCACAAAAAACATATTCCATGGAGAATCCTACATGATCTAATGTGTCAACCTGTCCATCAACATTGCAAATAGATGCTATGAAGTTTGTGTATACAATAACAGGAATGACACTATCTATCTTATATTGGATTAGGTGACATCTACCCATCTGTCAGGCCAGTGTGTAACCATGCCCTGCTGTGACATATACATATCCAATAATCTGATATTGTTGATGACATCAGCAATGTCTGTTGAAGACAAGAGGGTAGCATTCCTTAGGCTGCTATAAAATGCACTGTGTAACATCCACCTATAGCCCATACATATTTGACTGCAGTGAGACTACAACCATTATCTGTCTAAGTTTATAGACTACAGATCAGAGTACTTCATTTACACACCACAGCACAAGTCTAATTTTACCACTACTGCAGGTGATCTTATGGTAGATGACATCAGCAGGCCACATTGGGGCAAGAGTTTGGAGGCCTGCCTCGACTGGATGTTTGTGCAATCATCAAAACAATAGAAAACAATGCCATTTGCGAAGTCAGACTGGGATACACACTTTCACTCTTGTTTATACACATACACACAGTGAACTAACTGAGATTATAACCCTTAACTATCTAAGTTTACAGACTATGAATCAGAATATTCAACACATGCACCACAGCACAAGCCCAAGTCTACCAGGACTGCAGGTGATCCTATGGTAGATGACAGCAGCAGGCCACATGGAGATAAAGGTTTGGAGACCTGCTTCAACTGGATGTTTGTGCAATCTCTAAAAACTGCAAAACCATGCAATTTTAGACATGAGTGTGGGATGCACACTTCCACCATTCTCTATGGAGACACACACACCAAGTTGGCAGAAGTGAGAATAGAACCCCTACCTAACTAGGTTTACATAACAGATTAGTGTACTTACCACATGCCCCACAGAACAAGTCAGACATTAAACAGACTACAGTTGATCTTATGGTAGATGACATCAGCATACCGCGTGAAGGACAAGAGTTTGGAGGTCTGCTTTGACTGGATGTTTGTGTAAGTACCAAAACAATGAAAAACCATGCTATTTGGGACATCAGTGTTGGATACACACTTCTACCATTCTGTATAGAGACATACACACACTCCAGCTTGGCTGCACTGAAGATAGAACCTCTGCCTATCTAGGTTTACACAATACAGAGTAGTGTACTTAATGCATGCTGCACAGCACAACTCTAATTTTAATAGGACTGAAGGTGATCTTATGGTAGATGACATCAGCAGGCCATGTGGGGAACAAGAGTTTGGAGACCTGCCTTGACTGGATGTTTGTGCAAGTACCAAAACAATGGAAAATCATGCCATTTGTAAAGTAAGATTGGGATACACACTCCCACATCAGTTTATATACACGCAATTGACTGCAGTGAGACTGTAACCCCTAGCTATATAAGTATATGAACTACAAATAAGAATTTTTAAGACACATGCCACAGCACAAGTCTGATTATAGCACGACTGCAGGTGATTTTATGGTAGATGACATCAGCAGGTCATGTGGGGGACAGGAGATTGGAGGCTTGTCTTAACTGGATTTTTGTGCAACCACCAAAACAATGAAAAACCATGCCATTTGTGAAGTCAGACTGGGATAAACACAGTTGACTGCGATAAGATTTGCATCTCTACCTATCTAAGTTTATGGACTACAAATCACAGTCCTTAATGCACATTCCACAACACAAGTCTGATTATAACAGGACTGCAGGTGGTCTTATGGTAAATAACATCAGCAGGCCATGTGGGGACAGGAGTTTGAAAAATCCTGCCTTGACTGAATGTTTGTGCAAGCAACAAAATAATGGAAAACCATGCCATTTGTGAAATCGTATTGGGACATACAATTTTACTTCTCTTTATACACACACACACACACACACACACACACACACACACACACACACTCGACTGCAGTGAGATTAGAACCCTACCTCTATAAATTTACAGACTACAGATTAGAGTATTAACACATGCACCACAGCATAAGTCAGATTTATGTAGGACTGTAGGTGAACTTATACTAGATGATATAACCAAGCCATGTGTTCAACAACAGCTTGGGGTGCCTGCATAGTGACATTGCTTCGTAGTATCATCTGAGGCTAGTGGCTTAGTTGTGTAACAACAATACCCTTATTCAACCTATTTGTCTGTTTGCGTTTGGATGAGCAAGCCTGTGAGCACTATTGATTGGGCCTATCCATAAGGAGGCACACACAACATTATGTATTACAATATGTGTTGACAAATCAAAGTGACCCAGGGTTGTTGCTGCTGGGGAAACAAAGTTTCCACATGTAGTCCTAGGGGAGACATGGTTTCTGAAACTTATAGGGTACCAAACCTCTCAACTGTCCAGATTTTCACATACTGTTCAGATGTTTGACTCATATTTTTGGTCTATTTTACACAATAGTGTGGTTTTCTGCAAAAAAATGGCAAATCATTGAGAAATGAATTCAGAAAATAATGGTAGATATCTGAATTAAACGCATCATATCCTTCAGAAAATTTATGCTAATGTAGCATCTGTTAATTTATCACTTTTGTAAGATTGTAAGATAAATATTTAAAAAGTGCCCCCATTTTCAGGCAGTTGTCTCCCCTATTTCTGGGTTTATCCTGATTTCCTGCTCTAAGAGCTTGAGAGGTATGTAGGGCACTAAGGATATATATATATATATATATATATATATATATATATATATATATATATATATGTGTGTGTGTGTGTGTGTGTGTGTATTCACACACACACACACACACACACACACACATATATATATATATATATATATATATATATATAGAGAGAGAGAGAGTGCTATAGTGTGAGAAGTATCGGATTTGCGCTATGGTTAACTACACTCATGTGCCTTTGCCTTTTTTTACAGTTTGCACATAGGTAAGCAGTGCACAAAAGTGAGCCACATTGCTCACATCTGAGACTTACTGTTATGTAATATATACCTGTTACTATAGCCCACTCCTATCTCTACTACAGGCCAGGATTTCCAGATTATTAACAGCAATAATTGAATGTATCTGGTGTCTGTGGTTGGCAGTCAGACATAAATCCTATTTCCTCTTTCACTGTTTCAGCACTGCTGCACTCCACACAAACCTGCTAAGCCTTATGAAAAACATTTTAAACATGTGGCACATTTTGCAAATGTGGAATTAAGACAAGACAAAGTTTATAACATTACGGGACACAGAGATATAGTCTGTAAAACATGACCTATTGCTAGTACACATCCAAAACCTCTATTTATATAAGGATTAGAACCCTTAACAACATTACAGTTTCATCAGACAGGATTGCTGCCTTAGTCTTTTTGGCCATAGAAGCAGGTTTCCAGAAATTGGGTCATTCATCACACAACCACCTGCATAAAAATGTAGAGTGCTATACATGAGTTACCTAACACATACAATGTATAATCAAATCTGTAGTATTCTCCTGGAAATGTGGAGGATAATAAATGTGACAAACACCCTATAGTGTGGGTTTGGGTATAGCATAGATGAGTTACTGTTATGACACTTAAAAGGGGACACCCCTGTTTTGGAGGTGGGTAACAAACCACATCTACTATTAGGATACTGACAAGTTTGCAGTCAGACACTGCAATGTGTAGCCTCACTATCTAACTTCTGTCTTGAATGATGTACCAGTAATATGCTGCAGTAGGACTGTCTGAAGGTTTCATGCATGAGACCTACTAATTTCAAATGGATACATACTAGTAAAATAGTGTCTGTAGTCAAATGTTAATTTACTTTCTGTACAAATACACCACTATTTACTTGCATACTGTACCAAGTCCATAGATACAAAGGATATGTCATAATACTCTACTACAGTGTAGGCTAAGGACCTACCTTATGAATGTAGTGGTCAACACAACTGTAGCTCAAGGCTGAGTCTGCCTAATACAAGCAGTACACAGCCAATACATGGATAGGTACAGGTTTTGTGAGTCGCCTGGCATCATTTTGAATGTATGTATATTAGTCAGAGAAAGGTATTAGTCCCTAGGTCCCTAAGTGGTCAGTGAATGTGCTATGCATTGTCTCTTAGCCAAAGCAAGGGCATACTGAACATGCCTATGTCTGACTGCAAGGACAGCAGCTGGGGGTTCCTCCAAGTCCTCCTGTGACTATGATGACCTTGGCACTGGTGAGGGGATGTGTACCGTTTTCCCTTGCTGATCCTGGATCAAATTATGCAGCATAGCACATACTGTGAATATTTGTGTACATGTGCGGGGATTATAGTGCAAGGCTCTACCAGATATATCTAGGCACTGGAACCATGACTTCAGAAGCCCAAATGCATGCTGTCTGATGATGATGATGATAAGTTCAATTAAATGCGTGTAGATTTTCTGGCTTGAATGATACATGCTCAATACAGTGCTTATTAAAACTGAAGGCACTGGATAGGTATAGTTTTGGTTTTAAGTGCTTATATGTGATGGTTTTTATGGTTCTATTTCAATTGAATGTGTATTCTGTTTTATCATATTATATAGTAGCCAGACACTTTTATGAATGGTTTATTTAGTTGTAGGTTAGTCTTTGAACCACAAGATGGTGGTGTTTCCAAAGAATTGTTTCAGTGATGTAATTTCCTTTTGGATCACATGATTTAAGAGAGGGCTATTTAAGCTGTGTTCTTTACCTTGCTCTTGTCTGATGAAGTTCATTTTAATAAATATAGATGAAAGTGCTTACATCATTTAAAATTTAGTGTCTGATTCTTGATTTACCCGTCACTTTTTCCTAATCTGAGTAAAGGGCGGTAGACCTCACAGAATTCTTGTAATATGTCCCTGTCCACCCTGTAGAGGTCTACAATCTCCAGCTCATGTAGCACCTGGAAGGTTACTCTGGGCCTGAACAGTCTTTTCCTTCTCAGCCTAGGCCTATTGTCAGCAGCATCAGCAGCATTGACTTCAGCATCTAGCGTATGTAGATATAGAATAGTTGTGGCAGCCCCTAGCATTAGCTTATTTAAAATTTCCAAGTCTCTATGCCTATGGTCTTGAAGTATCGAGAGAAAATCAGAATGTAGGCTGTATACATACTTTTATATTTCTTGAGTAAGTCCTCCATGTGGGATTGGATAATTAAGATAGAATTCACCTGCTTAGGCTATAACTAACAAGATTTAAAGGTCCTACTTCACTGCGCAGTAGTGTGCTGTATGCACCATCATGCAGCAGAGTGCAGCTGTGCATAATTAAGGTAACCCATGTCAAAATGTTATATTCCCATCCCTTTTGTCCTGAAACATACAGAAAATGTTAATTACTGCAAGTTGCACTACATTTCGACAACCTGCTATGTCAGAACAGTAGGAGAAAAGCTGCATACACTAAAGAGAAAGTGGAAGCAACGTCTTTATAGAGCACACAACAAACTAAAATTTTATTAAGCAATTTTTGTCTTAAAACCAATGCCAGACTTCCTCAGATAAAACATGGCCCACAAAAATGCAGAAGCTTTTATACAAGTCATACCCCACCTCATAATGACATCATCTTAAAGGCATACAAAACAATGACTAAACCATGTAAAAATATATTTAAATATTTACTTATAAAGCCTTTTAAAATGATTATTATGTTTTAACAACAAAGAAAGTGTCACTTTGCTAAAAATTAAAGGTAAAATTAACTTTGAAATACTTTAAAATTGAGAAAACTAGTAATAGACAATGTTTCATTAAGTCCTGGAAAAGTAGCAGCATTAAAATGTACTTGCCAGAACAATTCTTTCATTTCCAAGTGTAATACCAAAGGACTACTTCTAGCACTGGGAATCAGTTTCTCTAATACTGAAAATTTAAACTTATGACCAGGAAAAACAGCTACATTCCTAGCTAGGGCATTAGTTACATTTAACTTAGAAATTGCATAAAGATGTTCTGTTTTCCCTATGTAATAAGCAGAAGAGCATTCACATAGGACAATATAAACGGTGTCCTTACTATTACAATTAACTGAGCTGTGGACAGTGGAACCTTTCCCATTTTGACACTACTAACATTATCAGTTTTAACATACTTAAAAACATTACACATATTACGTTTAGCCAGTCCCTTCACAACAGTTGTACACAGCTTTCCTTTTGTTTCAAAAACATTTTTAAGAGACTGTACCCACCTATATGTGATTATGGGATAATTAAACTGAACTTCAGAAGTGACTAAAACCAATGAGTTAAGATTGTCTCCTGTGGGGCCACTATTGTTAGTTATTATGCCACAATTAGCAGGCATAAACTTATGGTCGTGTAAAATGAGAACATACACATTGTTATTTCTTTTTTCCGTTACTTCAACAACTAACTTCTGAATAAGTGCTTCAGGATAACCTCTCTTCACAAACATAGGGGTAATTCAATAAAGCCTACATGGAGCAATATTCTCTGTTGTAATAGTGTAGTGGCGCGAACATGGAAAATGGCTGCAGAGCAATCCAGGAAACAGGCTGGAGGCGTGCACGAGAGTGCAGACACCATGCAAACATGGAGGTGTCCACAGAATGCAAATTGCCTCATCTGCTGATGAAAACCATGCAAAAAATGTGATTTCCTGATTCAGGAAGCAGAAAGGCATCTGTGTAGGTGCCATGTCAGCAGGAAAAATCTACACAGTTACAAACCATGTACCAGACTATAAAATTTCAACAGGGGCTGTAGCAGCCCAAATAAAAGGTTGTATATGTCACAGTAGCCATGCAAATGGCCAAAACTATGGCCATTGAGTTGAAAACGTAATGGAATATATGAAAAATTAAACTTTTTTTAATACATATGCCACGTTTAAGCAGCACATAGCAATGCACAAAAATGCTATTTTGCAAAAAAAATAAATAAATAAAAAGTATAAAATATGAATTATAAAATTATGCAAAGTTATTGCATTATAGTGGCCAGTATGCAGAGTCATACAATGGCTGGTTATAGAGGTAGCTAAGGAGATAGGCCCTGGTATAGTGCTGTACCTAGCGTATACACAATTAGGTGCATGTAAATGAGCCAGGGTTATTGAATAACAAAAAGGGGCACAGTGTCCATAGGTACTAACTGTAGTATGGCTAGAACTGTGTTGGAGTAGGCAAAACAGATAGCTAACATTAAAAGGGGGTGTGGCATGGCATGCGTAAACAGATTAGAACTTAGCTGCACCTGTTTGTGCTCAGCTAAGCATAGCTAAGCAGGGGTGTGTGTCTGAGGCTGCTAAGCTATTCTTAGCCCCACGGCACTGGTTTTAGCTAGTTGAAGAAAAGCTAAGTGTGTCCGTGTACAAGGGAGGGTATAAACTTATGAGCAATGTTTATTCTAGCTCCGTGGGTTTGGGTGAAGAGCTGCAAGGCTTAGCAGTGGAAGAAACTGGAAAAAAAATGAAAGGAAGTAGCCTGAGCAAGCCAATCAAGTTTACCAGAGTGATAAGCCCTGTTCCACTGACTCTGGCCCAATCAAACACCTCAGTGATATACCTGGAAGGTGGAATATATCATAGTCAGACAATCACACAGGCTGTATCAGCAGCACACCAGTATAAAGTATGCATATACCCTTGAATCTGATTTGTCCAACATACTCTGCACTATTGGAGTACGCACATGGAAATTTTAACTGACAAAATTATAGGGGCTGCTGCTGCTCTGCTACATCTGTATGCATTACAAGCTGAGGTCAGTGATGGTGATGCTGACAATAGGCCCAGTCTGAGGAGGAGAAGAGTGTTCAGGCCCAGGATAACCTTTTAGGGGCTACATGAGCTGGAGATAGTAGAGTGCTACAGGGTGGACAGTGACATAGTACAGGAACTCTCCAAGCTCTGCCGCCCTCACCTCAGACCCAGAGCCAACAGAGGGGAACCCATCCCAGTGGAAACAAAGGTATGTGTGGCCATAAGAAGACTAGCTACAGATACTTTCCAAAGGCCTACTAGGGACATCATGGGGATATCAATGGCATCCGCATTCAGGGTACTTCATTTCCTGGATGTCATGCAAACACATGCCAGTGAGCACATTTATTTCCTCAGCACTCCTGTGGAGTGGACCATCAATATGCATCTCTTCCATCATGTAGCACACTATCCAGAGGTACTGGATGCCATAGACTGCACTCATGTGCACATCAAAGTACCACCTGGTGAGGACAGTAGATTCTTTGTCAAGTGCAAGGAGTATCACTCCATCAACTGTCAAGTCGTGTTCAATGCCCAGGGCATTATCATCAGTGTGTGTGCTGGCAACCCAGGAAGTTATCACAGCTCCCACAACTAGCATGCATCACAGCTGTACCAGGAATTTGTCAGGGGGGACATCCCATACAGCCATCTAGTTGGGGATGCCGGCTAAGCACTGGAACCATGGATGATGACACCCATCAGAAATGCACACACTCCAACTCAAGAATGTCATAACGAGGCACATGCACAAACTAGAAACATCATAGAAAATGTGTTTTGGCTGCTCAAGTCACGGTTCCGCTGCCTTGACATATCTGGTGGAGCCCTGCAGTACTCTCCAGCCACATGTGCACACATGCTCATAGTATCTGCCATGTTGCACAATATGATCCTGCGGAAACAACTGCAGCAGAAACATCACAGGGAAGGGAGACACAGCCACCCACCATTGCCAAGGTCCCCACAGGCACAGGGGGACTTGGAGGAGGAACCCCTGAGCCTGTCCCTGTAGGCATATGTAGGCATGCCCAGTATGCCTTGGCTTTGGCAAAGAGGCAACTCATATACACTGGCATCTTAGGGACCCAGGGACTGACACCTCACTCTGAATCACATACAACCAGTAAAAAGGGTGCCTGCCACATCACACTACCTGCGCTTTAACATGTATAGACTGTGTACTGCATGCATCTGACAGAGTCAGCCCTAAAGCACTGTCCTCTCAACTGCTGCAGGCACAAGGTAAGTCACTCTTAACAACAAATGAATGGGGTAGTAGACTGTGGTAGCATATGTATAGTATTGCTGCATATATGCAAGGGAATGGAGTGGACTACTGGGATAGCATCAGACAATGGGCAGCTATGTGGGACAACAGGAACTCTCTGCCAAATACTGGCTGCCCCAGAATATGCAGTAGGCCCCAGGCCAGCAAAACCCACTGCACTATGTGAGGGACTTACAAACAATGGGGTCATAGGACAGATGCATGGATGTCAATGTTGGAGTCCCATACATACCTCTCAACCTCTTAGAGCAAGAAATCTGTAAAAAGCCATAAAAATGTGCAGCAAAGACCCAAAAACTGGAACAATTGTTCAATATTGCTCTTACAAGCATAGAAAGTTGATAGAATAACATGTTTTGCAGTAGCTTGAATTCTCTCAAGTGTAAGAAGTCTGAAACTCGTGTCTATTATTACTTTCTAACTTCAGTCTTTAATGATTTGGCAGTAATTTTGCAGAAAACCACAATGCTATGAAAAATGGACCCAAAATGTGAGGCAAACATCTGGACATTCAATGAAAATCTGTACAGTTGAGGTGTCTGGTCCCCTACGCCCGACACACCCATGTTCCCATAGAACTACAGTAACAGTTATGTTTGTAAGGTAATAGCAGCAAACCTCACATTCCCAGGGCTGTCCCAATCAACTTGTTAACATGTTCCATTTCCACAATATGCAGGGGTCAATGTATTATGTATGTGTGTGGTTAATAGTGTCGGGAATTAGACAGCACTGACTGGTGGCTGTTGTGGCTCATTGGCCTAAGTACATTACTGTGGGTGACAGGGTCCATGGTTGAAGACTGGCTGTGCCTTCTATTTTGCATGTCAGCTACACCTATGGTAGGAGTTCTACAGGCTGTCCAGAAGTCAATATTTGTTACTGCAGGAAAGCTGGACAATGGAGGGACAGGGGACCACAGATATGGACAGTACACAACTCTGAGTAACCTAGATGGTGCCTAGTAGAACAGCAGGTTGTGACAAGTCATTCTACTGCCAGGATACAAAGGCTGCCATGTAACTGTGCCAGTACTGACAACAAGTCAGTGGGCACCATCCATACCCCATGAATGTCAGGGTTTCTCAGAATGTCCACACGTATGCCTCATATATCGATTCTCTTTGTCATAACATTGCATTTGTCTGGCAAACTATTGGCAAACCAGTACAGGTTGATGTGAAAACATCAATGACAAACAGTTGAGATGCAGACTTCATACCCATAAGAAAATGCAAGCTAATACAAAACCAGTCTACCAACTGTTTATGTTTGGAAGAGCCATTTTAAGATGCTGTCCCCATATCTGGGCCTGTGTCCAACTGTGATATGTGGCCCTGTCAAAGTAGCAATATTAAGATGCTGTCCCCATGTCTGGGCCTGTGTCCGACTGTGATATATTGCCCTGCAAGATGTCTCTCTGTAAGAGTTTGAGAGGTATGGTCAACATGTAGCCTTAGAAGAACAGTGCAACACAAACCATCTGAGGACCACAGCAGATGGATGGGGCACAATGCTGGCCAACCTGCTAAACAGGTACAGTCAGAGGTGTGCAGTCCATAACCCTGTGTGTGATGTTATGACTTCTACCCCAGTCACACCATAACTACAACTACATAAGAACAGCAACTGTGGACAAAGCCTGCAACTGGAGCAGAGCAGGACAAAGGGCTACATATAAGGGGAAGGAGGAGCCACTGGCCAGACAAACATAGAATGTGCACACTAGAACACTTTGTGCAGTAGCATGGGTTTCCTGCAGTGTATGGGGTCAGTACACAAATGTCTGTCAGCAGTTCCTCACATTAATCTATACTGATCTGCCACTGACATACCAGGACATCACAGTGCTGTGCAAAATGTAACTCACATATTATGCAAAACTCTGCTCTGTCCAATACAGTCTGTATGCACCCTAGATATGACTCAGTTAATAAGGATAGCACACAGCCAGGAGATCCCTCAACCAGTCTATCAGTGAGATGCCAGACTGTTTACAGAGGTTCATCAGCCAATCAGCTGTAGCACACAAAATGCTGGACTGGAGTACAGGTAGGTCTGGCCTGGAGTCCCACTCTTAATATTGATGGTCATACTGGGCATGCTTTTAGACTTAGCTACTTTAATGCCCATGTCCGAACTCACATCTGACTATAGAACTGGGATGTACATATATCCCTTCTGCATACAGACAGCTATGTACACCTTAACAGTCTATCCCCACCCCCATTAGACATGTTTACCCCATCTATCTGTATATGGTACATATAAGATTTATCTGTTGAGTGTGATATACATACAGATATATAGGTAGACTATACAAATCTATAATTTATAGACAGGCAGAGACAGGGGAGAGAGAGACAGAGAGAGAGAGAAAGAGAGAGAGGGAGACAGTGAGAGACCCTGAAAGGCATAGAGTAATGTTCTGCAGCAGCCACACATACACCAATTTTAACCCTTTGGCATGTGCAAATACTATGGTAGGTAGGGAAGGGTTGTAATCTCACAGCAGTCACCATGTGTGTGTGTGTGTGTGTGTGTGTGTGTGTGTGTGTGTGTGTGTGTGTGTGTGTGTGTGTGTTTCTGTATGTATTATGCATACAGCAGAATATACACACCCAACAGGCCTATGTCTGTGTAATGGCCATCTTTATTTTGGCCCTGTGACTGCTGTCCTCCACAACAGTGGTCTCCCTGTCAGCAACTACTGATGTCATCAACCCCAACAGCACTGGCAGACACTCTCAACATGTAAAGTCCCATGGTGCATGTGATAAGTACATAGTGCTGTAGTGTTGACAGTTTGATAGGTAGTGGTTCAATTCCCAACAATGGCAACAGAGTATATGTGTGTGGAAGTATATTCCCTTGTGGCTGTATGTGCAATGCCAGTACATTAGAGGCCTGTTACACCCTGTTAACACCCCCATTTCCCTACTTTACAGTACCTGCAGATGTCATCCACCTTAGATGCACCATTGGACACTCCCAAACATATATGTAGCACTATAATACATACAGCTAGATAGATAGAGGATCTAATCTCAATGCTGCTAACTGTAAGTGTGTTGGTTGTACTATTTTGAGGCCTGTTCCACCTGTTGACACTCCACCATTGCATTACTTTACAGGGCTACTGATGTCATCCACCTTCGATGCACCATTGGACATTTTCTATGGATATAAGCTCCGTGGTGCATGTGAAAAGTATGTAATACTGTAGTACATACAACAAGATAGGTAGGGTTTCTAAGCTCAATGCTGCCAACTGTGTGTGTGTGTGAAACATGTCCTCTCTTTTTGTGTGTTGGTAATACCATTTTGAGGCCTGTTCCACCCTGTTGACTCACCCATTGCATTACTTTACAGGGCATGATGATGTCATTCACCTTAGATGCACCATTGGACACTCTCCAAGCATATAAGCTTTGTGGCACATGTGAAAAGTATGTTGCACGATAGTACATATAACCAGATAGCTAAGGGTTCTAATCTCATTAGTGCCAACTATGTGTGTGTGATACCATTTTGAGGCCTGTTTCACCCTGCTAATTCCCCCATTACATTACTTTACAATGCCTGTTGATGTCATCCACCTTAGATGCACTGTTTGACACCCTGCAGGTCATACCTTTCAACTGTATACAGTTTTGCAGAATGTCCAGATGTTTGCCTCACATATTCGATCTGTGTCTCATAAAATTGTGGTTTCCTGGCAAATCAATGGCAAATCGTTGAAAGCTGAAGTCAGAAAATAATGACAGACATTTCAGTTTCAGACTTCATATCCTTCACAAAAGTAATGCTAATGCAAAACCTGTCATGCTATCAGTTATTTATAGTGTGTTTGTAAGAGCAATATGCAAAAAGTGTCCCTATTGTTGGGCCTGTATCCTGCCATTATGGAAGGCTTTGTCCACATTTATTGTTCTAAGAGGTTGAGCGGTATGCCTCAGGTATATAAGCTCCGTGGTGTGTGCGATAAGGACATAGCACTGTAGCACATACAACTGGATAGGTAGGGGTTCTAATCCTAATACTGGCAACTGTGTGAACGTATGTGCCTGTGGATGCATATCCCCTGAAGCAACATAGCTGTCTTGCCTATGTGTGTGCAATGGTTATATTTTGTGTGCCTATGCCACCCTGTTAACTCTACCATCACCAACTTATTTAGAGCCTACAGATGTCATCCATCTTAGATGCAGAGTTAGACAGTTTTAAACACACTAGCACTGTGGCACATGCAATACGTATGGTGGGCTATAGTGTACATATCTAGATAGATATGTGCTCTAATTCCAAAACTGGCAATTCTCTGTAAATGTGTGTTGGAATGCATGTCCCCTGCAGCAGTGTGTGTGTGACATGGTTATAACATTGTAAGGGCCTGTTAACCCCCCAGTGGTAATCCTTACAGCATCTGCAGACATCATCCACCTGAATAGTAGTGGCATACACTGCAAAACTGTATAAGCTCTGTGGTTCATGCACTATGTATATAGCGCCATCATATGTAAAACTAGGCAGGTAGGGGGTTCTACTATCAACAAGGACAGTTCATGAATGTGTGTGTGTGTAAGTATGTATATCTCCTTGCAGCAGTGTGACTGCATTAAGGCCATTGACCCCTTAGAGAAAGACATTTGGATTAAGCCATATAGAAATGGGACAGAGCCCAAATATTAGGGTCAATCTTTAAATATTGCTGTGACAAACATAGAAAGTAGATAACATAACAGGCTGTGCATCTGCATGCATTTTCTGAAGGGTATAAAGTCTGACAGGAAAATATCTGTCATTATTGTGTAACATCAGTCTTTAATGATTCATACTACTTTAATAGAAAACCACAATGTTATGACAAACTGAACAAAAATATGTGGCAAAGATCAGGATATGTTGCAGAAATCTATAGAGGTGAGAGGTATGGCCACCACCTGTCCCACCCTGCAGGTTGTCCATGTTTAGCCAGGTGTGACCTATTTATTTTATTCTATTCAGCTCATGTATATATGTTGTTTTACATTCAGTTCATTCGACCATTTACATTTTCACATTTTTATTTTTTATTATTATTTTTTATTTTTTTCATTTGTCAGTATAATATTGACTCTAATAACTAATTACTATATGTATGCACTCTAGCCCTGTGATTGAATGCATTTTTTGATTATACAAATAATTTTTGCCATTTTATGCTGTTTGATGATCAGCATATGATTGTTATCTTGTAACCAATCAGCATGGTCCTATGTGTTTAAATACAGCACTTTTATTTTGGGCTCCTTTTTGTACACTGAAGAAGGCTGGGTTTCTAACCATTGCGAAACGGTATGTTTTGGGATGCCTTTTTGCTGTTGGGGTAGTCTTTATTAAACTGCTCCTTTGGACACTATTCATCTGCTTGATGCTGGCTCATTTTTTGTTGTTGGAGGTATTCAGTTGGAGCCGTGCAGTTCCTGACGTGCAGGGGAAGCATTTGTCTGTTGTACTTCCTTCTCGCTCCTGCTGGGGAAAACCATGGTGGACTGTGTCTTAGATTTGTGACCATGCGGTTGGTATAATGCTTTTTCAGGACTTGAGTTCGCACTACTTGGGGTTGTTCTCTATTCCCTTATTTGAAGTGTTTTTGCACTTATGGTCGTATTGACATTGGATTATTTTCATTTGCCTTATTTTCTACACGTGGGATATCATCTTTGGTGTGGCGTGTATACGGCTGAGAGCGTTTGGACTTGGAACACATGTATCCAGTGAATGGTGATTCCTTTTATGGTTGTTTGGATTATATATCTTTGTACCAGGGGAATTTCATTTCTGTATTGTAATGGCGATTTAACATTCACGTTATGGATAATACATGTGAGTAGTGTACTATACGGATTGACGACGATTTGGGAGACTGAATGTTTGATGCCAGCCGCTGACAGCTACACGTGTAGGAGAACATTTTGTTTGAAATACATCTTTTCTTTGGGAGAACACATCGTGAACTGTGCCATTTTAATTTTGACTATGTGTTTAGTTTAAATACCATTTTGAAATTGTGACTACACTATCCTATTTGGGCTGCTACACACTTCATGCTTGTAGCATGTTTGTACATCATTAGTGGCTTTTGACGATGATTTGGAAACTGTTTGTTTGGTCAGTCGCTGCAAGCTGTATGTGTAAAATGACATTTTGTTTGTAATACGCTTTTCCTTTAGGGGAAAACAATTTTCAAATGTGCTATTCTATATGTAACTATTTGTTTAGCTTACATATTTTTGAATTTGTGATTACACAACCTCTTCAGGATTGTTACATATTTCATGTTTGAATGACTTTGAATATTATGTGCGACATTTTTGATATTATTGGTGCAACCCCCTAAACAAGTGGACCAATATACAAAATAAGGTTAATTGTGATTCTATTTTGGGTATACCCTCAAAAAATATACATGTTACATGATATTTACCTTGGGATCACAACGACCATTTAAGGCCTTATTTACAACAGGGTCTTTTTGTATTAATGTTGACTCTGTGTGTGCTATATGTTCATGATTGCTATAACATCTTGTAACAATTGATACATCTAATTCTTATAACAGCCATTTTTATTTTTTGGCTTGTTATTTGTAGACTATATCGGAACATATTTTGAACTATTTCATTGTACATATTGATAACTTAGACATAACTGTTGTAGATACTTTATTTTTTCCATGGTATCTGATGGGACATTTGTGTCAATAGTTAAAACTTGATGGGATACTCATGCTAATATTGAAGGACATTCTTTGATAGGCCTAATCTATCCTTACTGCTCTTTAACTGAACTTAGTATATATATTGAAATATATGATTTTCATATTGGCTGACGACAACAACATTTTATGTATGGGCTGTCAGCTATTTTCGTACTAATATTTCATATCAATACAGTGCCACATTTATATAGGTTTAGGGTTTTTTATTTCTTATAACAGGGTTTGACTATATACATTATTTATTATTTTACTGTGGAAATAATTTTTGTTTATTAATAGGGCATGTATATATTGGTTGTACAACTATATTAATGGTTGTTTTATATATATTTTTTTCATTGGATATATATATTATGTTCAAGTGTAAGCTGACAATTGTGTATGAAAACTAGTATATTTGGCTATTTATACATAATCATTTAGATAGCCATTGCAAAACACTGAGTAGGGCTTAGGTTTTTGTACTTTACAGTTTTTGGTCAGGATAATTATATCATTTTTTGGAGTTTTTTCAACTAACTCACAACAGATTTTCATCAGACTATTGTTGACACATACCTATTTTTTGATATTATATAATAGGTATAATAGACTCAATTGCTTTCTATCCATCCAATATGTACCAGTCTATATGATTACATACACCAATAATCTCTTGGTATTTATATGACTGAGTTTATCCCAGCAGTAATTAACAATCTATATGGGACTGATTGACTGTGTCAGTATTTGTCCTGGATATGTATGACAATATTTGGAAAATATATGAATAAGTTCAGTATATTTGAACATATTAGAATAACTTTCTATCTGTTTTCACTCCATTGATTCTAGTTGGATTTTTGTATCCTAAGTAATTGATTTTCACTTCTGGGACTATCTGATTACAAAATTTTTTTATATATTTTTCTCAATACTAACTAATAAAGGTTAATTGTGGGCCAAACATTAATCTTTTTGATTTTCCATATCAAAATTAAGATGTAAATACCATTATTGACCTGTATTAGACGTGGCTATGACAAACTAATTTTTGAGCTTTATGGGGTGCAGCCATTATTGTCTAATTATTGCTTGACTATTTGATCTTGACATACAGGCCGTGGTTTCTCATAGATTTTTTGGTTAACAACATGGATCTCCAAAAGCTTCTTTTGGAATTATCATCAGACAAAGATGATATTGCGGCATTTGGCATTGGAAATGAGAACACTACTTCAGGCAATATAACGTTATTAAAACCTGAACAAAAATGTGAACAGCAATTTGCATCACTTAATAAAAACATGAAAGCTTTGAGATCCAGTGTTTGGCACCACAAACTACTCAAGGCATATTTGGCTAAGGGCATTTGCCCTAGGGGTCTCAGAGTGAAAATACAGCCATTGGTGGCAAATCCTGATGATAATTTACTTT
Source organism: Protopterus annectens (assembly GCF_019279795.1). NCBI lineage: Eukaryota > Metazoa > Chordata > Ceratodontiformes > Protopteridae > Protopterus > Protopterus annectens. The sequence goes on along the minus strand of NC_056740.1, from coordinate 516,072,226 downwards.
CTGAGTGGAATCTTATACAACAAGAATGCTCGATGAAGTTTGTTAAAGCTTTATCTGAGCATTATACTAGAATCATTGAGAGTGAAACTACTATAGTTTTGAATTTGATTGAGGAATGTAATCAATACCAAAATGAAACTTTTTTTCCGGTTTCATTATCTAAATTGAGTACTGAACTGTTGACTTTTGATACTATCCTAAAAGAAAGAAAACTCAAAAAATTTTCTCGTGACATTTCTGATTATGACAAGGGACAACCTTTCAAGAATGTCAGACATGTCCGTTTTCAGGAAGGACAGCATGTTAGGAAACAAGTTTCTAAATCCAAAAGGAAACGTCCACGTTCCATACTAAAAGGGCATAACAATAATACTGAGTCCACTGACTTGGAAACTTCATCTGGCACAGATACTGACACACAGTCCACCTTGGATTCCCCTACCCCAAAACGAAAAAACTATGTATCCCCTTTAGGGAACACAGGGGCAGGAGGAGGAGGGGGGGTAGGAAGCACGGAAAGAGTTACCAGTCTGCAAAATTTGTTGGAGATTTTGACCAAAAAATAAATAATGTATGTAACATTTCAAGTACCACACTATCAGAGGAACAGACATCTTTGTTAAATAAAGGTCTATCCTTCATTCCCGTTTTTTTTGTTCCAGAAGACTCATTTACTAATGACTTATTTTCATTTTGTAGGCTTATTAATTTAAAATTGTTCTTCCAGGAACAAGGAGACATTGCAGATTTACAACATGTAGGTTTCAAATATCATGCTTCAAATTTTACTCCTCCTATGCATCCAGCTGTCAATCTTTTTTTGAAAAGTGTACTTAATGAGTTACATTTCAAGTACAACTGTGAAAGACCTATGCCTAACAATATTACCGATGCTGAAAAAGTTTGTCTTGAGGAACTTGCAAATAATAAAGATTTAGTCATTATCAATGCAGACAAAGGAGGGCAGTGGTAGTGTTAGATTGGTGTGCTTATGATATTGAAGCACACAGACAACTTAATGATGTTAAATACTATACTAAAATGCCACTGGATCCTACCTTGGTTTTCAAAAAGGATATTGATGACTTTTTGAATTCTGCTGTTGAAAATGGCATTATTGACAAAAAAACATGTCATCATTTAACTATCAATGATCCCACAAGACAATATATTTACTTTCTGCCTAAAATACATAAGGATCTTTTACATCCACCTGGTAGGCCGATTGTATCAGGCATGGGGTCGATAACTGAACCTCTTTCCGAATTCCTAACTATGCATTTAAAGCCATTGCTACTATATGTAAGATCACGTATACAAGACACTACTCAATTTTTGAGTATTATAAATGACATGCAGTTGGAAACGGATTGGTTACTATGTACCTTGGACGTAAGTTCACTTTACACTAACATTCCACATTGGGGTGGACTTGATGCTATTGAATTTTGGCTCAATGAATCTAAATTATATCAACCTGGTTTCAATACCCTCTTGTTGAATCTTACTGAGCATGTTTTGACTAAGAATGTTTTTTTCTACAACCAGGATTGTTATCTACAGATCAGAGGTACTGCTATGGGGGCATCCTTTGCCCCTATTTATGCCGATCTGTTCATGGCCTACATTGAACATATTATGATCTATGATGATACACATAATTTGTTTTTGCCGGAAATTGACATCTGGCGCAGATATTTGGATGATTGCTGGATGGTGTGGAGATCGGATATTCCATACCTTCAGGAATTTATGGAATACCTTAATGATAATATATGGGGTATACAATTCACTATCACTTATAATCGGGAATCCATTACATTTTTGGATGTTTTGGTGTCTAGGAATAATGACAATACTTTAACAACTGAAACCTATAGAAAATTCCCCCAATATAATACAATTCTCCACGCATCCAGCTTTCATCCAAAACACATTGCAAAGAACATCCCTAAATCACAATTTATTAGGATTAGGCGGAATTGTTCTGACAACACTACTTATGTCAATCATGCTCAGGATTTGCATAATAGATTCATTGAGCGTGGCTATTGTTCAGGATACGTGACCATGGCTCAGAATCATGCTATGGGTCTACACAGACCCAATTTACTAACATATAAAAAGAAAAATAATAAGACAAATAAACTCAGACTTACTACAACATTTGGTAGGAATACCAATAATTTTATAAAGATTGTTAGGGACAACTGGAACATTTTGGAGGCTGATGTTAGAATCAAAAATATTGTTCCTGATAGGTGCCTTTTTTCTTTCCGTAAGGGAAAGAATTTGGCTTGTCATTTTAATCATTACAAACACCATTTTGAGTCAACGTTACCACAAGTATATCAAACTACCATTTTGGGAGATAGGCTTATTGGTTCCTTTCCATGTGGCCATTGTGTCAACTGTAAACACATGTTAAAAACTAAGGAATTCACTAGTAGGAATACTAATACAGTCTTTGATATTAGATTCTTTGCAAACTGCAACACAGACTGGGCTGTCTATTTGGCATGTTGCACCTGCCATTCATTTTATGTTGGACAGACATCAAGACCAGTCAAATTACGTATTTCGGAGCACCTTAGTGACATTAGATGCCATAAAATTACTAATGCACTATATAAACATACACTAATACATAATACTGCCAAGTTTCATTTCACTGTTATTGACAAAATCATTGGTGACAGGACCAACAAGAGTGGTTGGCACAACAAATTGAACCTCAAAGAAAAGAAATGGATTACGAAATTAGGAGCATTATTTAATCCTGGATTAAATGATTGTTTATAAATTCAACATATTATACAGGCTTTGAGCAACATATGGTACTACTATATTTAGACCTTATATAGATTTACATTGGATTTATTAATTCCAATATTTGAAGCATTCATTGTGATGTAATATGAATTTTGTCTATGTACCTATTCAGCTCATGTATATATGTTGTTTTACATTCAGTTCATTCGACCATTCACATTTTCACATTTTTATTTTTTATTATTATTTTTTATTTTTTTCATTTGTCAGTATAATATTGACTCTAATAACTAATTACTATATGTATGCACTCTAGCCCTGTGATTGAATGCATTTTTTGATTATACAAATAATTTTTGCCATTTTATGCTGTTTGATGATCAGCATATGATTGTTATCTTGTAACCAATCAGCATGGTCCTATGTGTTTAAATACAGCACTTTTATTTTGGGCTCCTTTTTGTACACTGAAGAAGGCTGGGTTTCTAACCATTGCCGAAACCGGTATGTTTTGGGATGCCTTTTTGCTGTTGGGGTAGTCTTTATTAAACTGCTCCTTTGGACACTATTCATCTGCTTGATGCTGGCTCATTTTTTGTTGTTGGATATATTTCCTTTCTCCCATCAATTCATCAAGGTTCCTTTTGAAGAGGGCAAAAGAGGCACTCTGCTTGACATGTATGGGCAATCTATTCCAGAGTCTGGGGAGTCTCTGGGTCAGGAACCTATCCCTCCAGGATGTTTTGTTTATTGTGATGACAAGGTTTAGATCCCTGGAGCGTGTGGCTCTGAGGGATTGGGGTTTCTTTAAGTGTAGCATGTCCAACAGCTCTGGGTTTGACATGGCCTTGTATGTTAAGCAGAGATCGCCTCTGAGTAGACGATATGCGACAGAGTATAGCTGGAGTTTTTTTTAAGGCAGTCAGCGTAGGGCATCTGCTTTAGGCCTGTGATTCTTTTAGTGAGGTATTTATGAGGCCTTTCGAATTGCTGCAGATGTCTTGAGCGGTACATACCAAATGGGGCATTGTATTCTATAATGGGTCTAATAAGGGATGAGTACAGTGGGACAATGACCTCCTTTTTTCTAGATGAAAATCCCTTAGTGATGAGGTGTGCCACATAGAAGGATTTCCTGACTGTTGTGGCAATGTGGTTATCAAAGGTGAGACCACTGTCCACCTGTGTCCCTTAGTCCCTTATCACACTTTCGGTGTTTAGTGTACTGCCACCTATATAGTAATTCATGGATACATGTTTTTTCCCAAAGGGGATAACTATACATTTCTTGGCATTGAGCTTGAGCCCATGGCTCTGGCACCAAGCATCTGTTTCTGTAAGGCCCTTTTGTAGAGTATCCACATCATTTGGGGATTCAATAATGGCTCCCAGTTTGCAGTCATTGCGAACTTTGTTAGCCAGAGTCCCTTAGTGTTGGCCTGTACTTCAGAGAAGTAGATGCCAAACAAGAGTGGTCCCAGGACTGAACCCTGAGGTACTCCACTTGTCACTTGTCTGGAGCTGGATTTGGAGTCGGCTACTTTTACAGTGTGGGTTCTATCAGTAAGCCAGTTAGCAACCCAATGGGTGACATAGGGATTAATGCCCAGCTTAGTAAGTTTATCTATGATTCCAGAGTGGGGGATGGTGTCAAAGGCCTTGGCAAGGTCTAGATAGGCTGTGTGGACCACCTTACCCTTGTCCATGGCACTGGAGACTGATTCAAAGAAGTCAATCAAGTTCAGGAGACAAGATCAGCCCTTCATGAACCCAAACTGGGTGGGGTCCAGTGTTTGAAGGTTGCCAATGTCTTTGTTTATAAGTTCCATGATAATATGCTCCATGGCCTTGCAGATAAGGCTTGTCAGACTGATGGGACGGTAGTTTCCGGGATCCAAGGTGGATCCCCCCTTGTGGAGTGAGATAACTGTAGCTCTGCACCACTCAGTGGGCAAGAAACCTGAGGTGAGGCTATGATTAAAACATGAAACTTAGGTGAGGTGCCAGTTCATATTGTAGTTCATGTAATACACAGCCTGGGATGTCATCTGGTCCCATGGATGCTGTATTCTTAGCTTTGGAGAGTGCGTTTTTTACCTGTGTGGCCTTTAATTATTGGAATTTGGCAATCTTCCGGTATTGAGATGGGCCATTTAGGGGGTGAGAGGGGGTGAAGTTGGCACTGAATCGATCTGCCAGGATATTGGCAATATCCTTGGGATCAGTATATTTAATGCCATTCTGTTTTAGCTCAGAGCAGATCTGAGCATTGCCATTTAGATTCTTGACATAGTTATAGAATACCTTGTGGTTGTCTTTGGAATCTTTGGCAATTTTATTTTCATAACTAGCTTTGGAGGATTTTATGAGGGATCTCAGTTTCTTACTGAGGCTGGTAAGGGAGTTTTTTACATCCTGGTATTTTCCTCTTTTCTGCAACAGTTTCTTCCTTTTGTTGTAAAGTTTGTTTATGGCAGGGGACCACCAGATTGGCTTCCTTTTTTCGGTGGTTCTATTTGGGATGGCACGATTCATGCATGAGTGGATGTGCTCATACAGTGCCTTAGTGTAGGATTCAGCAGTTGAACTTTCAGTTCCCATCTGCATGGAAGTCATGAAGTTTGTCACTTCTATCTTGAGTAGCATAAAGTTGGCTTTGGAGAAGTTTTTTATGGAGGTTTCCTTACTGGGGGGTGGGGGTGGGATGTGGATGTTAAGGGTGATTAGCTTATGGTCAGACCTGACTAACGAGGGGGTGACCATAGGTGTGGAGCATTGATTTCCCATGTTGGTAATGACCAGGTCTAGGATGTTGGAGCCCCTGGTGGGACTATGGCTTAGTTGATCCAGGGCGTTGGAATTTATGAATTCCAAGAACCGTTGGGCAAAAGTGTTGGTACATGAGTAGTTTTCCCAGTTAATGGCAAAGTAGTTAAAATCACCCAGTATTAGGGTGTTTGGTTCCAGCTTAATATTTTCCAGTATGTTTAGAAAGGTGTAGTGAGAATCTTGGGGTATGTTGGGGGATCTGTAGCAAGCTACAATTTGGATTGCAGTCTTACCTAGTGTTAGTTGCACCTGGAGAATTTCAGACGCATGTGTCTTTTGAGACTTAAGAACCTGAATAGATAATTTTGAGAAGTCTATTATTTAGTTTGATTATGTAACGTAGTAGCGATGAGCACTACTAGTAAAGTTAGGTAGATTATTTCACTTTAATGCAGCTGCTGTATTCTGGCCAGGGATCATACTGGGGATTGTGAAGACATTGGGGACAGCAAGCTATATATGTCAATGAGGGAGCAGTGACAGTTCTTGTGTCACAGCATGGCACGGGTGAGGGTACCCATAACAGTCCAGTTGAGCCATGTGCCTCTGGTACACAAGTTAATAGTACTACTATCCAAAGAGTGGTAGGGGACATTTAGGACACGTATTCATATTTGTGACATGTGTCCCACCCTCTAGGCCTTTGACATGCTACTGTGGGTGTCAGTGACTGTGGCAGCAGCAACCGGTTATTTCTATGTTATATTATTGACAAACATGTAGTTGTGCATCAGACTGGACTGTAGGCCTGAACTGTGGGTGTCCGGATGTCAGACATGCTATGAATGTAACAGATAGAGCTACTGAATTATTATTATGGGAGGTGTAGTTGCAAGACATATGTGCATGCATGCAGTGTGTTATACACAACTGCCATGAACACATGCATTTGGATAGGTTTGATGTGTGACACTGACCTGTCAGCCATGCTTTTGTAAAATCAGTCTGCACTACCTTGCCAGTACTTCAGTATACAGAATGCCTTTGATGATAACCATGCCGACCTTAGACATAGGCCAACTAGTCGGCTGCCTAGGGTGCCTCTTTGGCAGGGTTGCTTTTCCAGTAATCTTTATGGTGTATGTAGACCAAGATGGGGCCACTGGGTTGTGTTGCAGGGGTGATGTGGAGACCTTTTGTCTAGGGCACCAGTTGATCAAAGGCCGGTCCTGCATGTCATAAGTAGGTGACATAACTGTAGAGTATAACCTATTGAAAGACATTAGGCACAATAAATATGTAAGTGTTATGAAACCAGATAAGGAAGGGGGCAAGGTTTTCATGGACACCATCATTTACGATGCAAAAATGTTACACATTCTTGGGGAACCAGAAAAGTATACTAGGGAATCTAAGAATTAAATCAATATTGCCCATCAGCGGATCCATTTAGGCATGAATGACTTAATGGTTGAAGGTTTGATTGATATAGATACTCTTGAATTTTTAACCAATGACAAACCCCAGGTTCCCTCTATATTTGGGATAACCAAAGTACATAAGGACATAAATAACCCCCCGACTTAGGCCCATAGTGGCAGGTGAAGGATCCATTACTGCCCCTTAGCAAAATACCTTAATGTAAAGTTAAAACATATCCCCTAATGAGACCAGTTTGTTTTAAGGGACTTGTGGGACATGCTAAGGTATATTAAGTCTGAATTTCTACATCCACAATTGTTTGTCACCATAGACATAGTTGATCTATTTGGATGTATTCCACACAATATTGGTTTGGTTTGAGGAGGTAATTAGTGATTGTGGTGGTTTATCGTTCAATGAATTTTGAATGTACATTGAGTTGAAGGATCTAGTTCTCAACAACAATTTTTTGTTCTTTGAGGGGGAATTTTTCTATCAAATTAGTGGGGTTGCTATGGGCAATAGATGCGCCCAGGTTTATGCTAACCTTGTACTTATGTACTGGAAGCGAAAATATGTTTTGGAGTCCCCATATAAAGATTGTTGGTTCATCTATAGACGGTTTTTATATGACATAGTCATCTTTTGGAAGGACACAGAGGACAGACTGAAGGAATTTTTGGATTACATTTCCAAGAGCACTAGTTTTTTGAGGTTTACCCATCATTGTGCTAGAGATACTTCAAACTATTTGGATATTACTATTGAGAAAACACCAAGTGGCTGCAAATGAAAAATCTTTAGGAAAAAGACATATTCCAACTCTTTCCTCCACTTTAAAAATGCCCACCCTTTTAGTCAGAAAAAAAGTATAGTGAAAGGTCAGCTGGTGAGAGCTAGTCATATGACCTCCGAAGACAGTGACTTTGACTTGGAGATATTGAAGTTAAAAGAAATGTTAACTGAGAGGGGTTATCCTAGCAGATTGATAGAACAGTTGGCTAAGGAAGTAAAAGAGGGCAGGCAGAGTAGATTTACCCTATAATAGCGATGGACAGCTTGGTGGTAGAAGAATCCACTGGGCCAAGTACTGATACTGCACTTATAAGTAAGAACTATCAGTCTTCCTTTACCACTGATTTTAGTGGGGATGCTATTGTTATTAGAGACATTTTGAATAAATACCAGAAGTGCTTGCCTTTTATTCGTTTGGGATTTTTTGTGGATGTTCATCTACTGGAGTTGTTTGCATCCTCGGTCTTTGGAGTGTTACAACTGTGGACATTCTACAACAGTCTGTGCAGTTGTCAGCTCTACCTGATATTGTAGGCCTCCAATCAATCCATCAACAGGTCTTTGTCAGTGTACTTGTTTGGTGTCTACATCACTGGCCCAAGTACACTGTTATTTATCACATCATATGTAGAAGTAGTATCACTGGTAATCAGGATATTTTTGTGAAAATAGCAGCACCTCACCAGAGCTGAGTTGGCCTACTTGTGCGTTGCAGTATGCTGTAGTTCAGATGGTCCTGGGTTCCAAATTTGGCAGAGGTGTATTTTTTTCCCTGATGTTACATCACCGTACTGAATGATATATTTACAAAAACACTGGCATTGTTCAAGAGTTGAGTTGGCCTAGTGGTGTATTGCACTGAATTGTAGTTCTGAGGTTCCTAGGTTCAATGCTTGGCAGGGGTGTAATTTTTTTCCTAATGTTACATCATTGTACTGTATGATATATTTACAAAAATCCTAGCAGTTCCCCAAGCCTGAGCTGGTCATGTGGTATAGTGCACTTCTTCTTCTTTCGGCTTTTCCCGGTTAGGGTTTGCCACAGCAGATCAGCTGTCTGCTCATGATTGGCAGTGGAGTTTTACAGTGTCAAGTTGCCAGCCCAGTGCCCAACCTTCCACAGAAGGCACACACATGCACACACTCACACCTAGAGCCAATTTTATAGTGTCCAATCCACCTACAACATGTCTTTGGGATGTGGGAGGAAACCAGAGCAAACCTGCGTGACCACAGGGAGGACATGCAGACTCCACACAGAAGGCACCCCAGCCGAGAATTGAACCGGAAAACCTCTTGCTGTGTGGTGACAATGCTAACCGCTGCACCACCGTAGCCACCCCAAGTGGTAGAGTGCACTAAACTGTAGTGTTGCAGGTCCTGAGTTCAATCCTTGGCATGGGTGTCATTTTTTCCTAATGTTACATTGCTGTACTGCATGATATATTTACAAAAACACCAGCACCTCCCCATAGCTGAGTTGGTCTAGTGGACTAATATACTCTATTATAGTTTGTAGGGTCCTGGGTTTGAGACTTGATAGGGGGGGTTTATTTTATTGATGGGCAGAATGGTGTCAGAATCAGATAAGGGGATTAAAGCAATTTGTCTGGGTTTGCACATCACACCACGATGCTAAATGGCACTTAGTCCCACCTAAACTTGCACTACTTCCAAAAAAAGAAAAGAAAAAAGGGTAATAGGAAAGTGGTAAAATGGGGGCAAGCGGGGGAATAACAATATGAAAGGCAGCTACGGATTTGCAGGATGGGTGTAGGAAAGGATAGTAGCTCTCCATTTCTTGTACAGCAACAGCTGTGCATGATGTGGACAATTTGGAATTTGGAGCCTCACATCCCACAGGGAGGTGTGTGGGTGACATAACTTTGTGGATTAATTGATGGGATGATTGATTCATGGTGTGCGTGGGGGTGAAATGGAGAGCTATGTATGGGATGAATTTTTTTGGAGGGCAGATGCCCATTTTTTTTTAAGGTGAGAGTGGGATGTTGGGAAAGTGTTGTAGATACGTTTGGGGAGGTAAGTTGGGTAGGATAGGTTGTTTTGCAGACAGACAAGACAGCAGACAGGAGCGGTGTATGACACATGAGGGGGGGTAAACATCTTGGACAGGGAGGGTGGTTATGAATCGGAGGACCAATTTGCCCCCGATGGCAACAGTGAGACTGAGATCCCCATCCATGGGCAGTCACCACTGCCACTTCATGGCCCCAAAGGTGGCTGTGCTGGGGGCTGGGTGCCAGGGCCATCCTGGCCCTCAAGGTACATCAGTCTGCTCTCAATCTGGTGCAGTCTATCATCCAAGTCACGTTGCATTACCTCGTGTGCCATACCTGAAACCTGAGTCCAAGTGACAACCTCCTCTTCACACCCACACCCATGGTGGGATGGGCCCCATCCCCTGAGATGGTTCTACCTGTGGGTGGTGCAGGACCAGCATAAGGAACAGCTCCAGGTTGGGTCCCAGACATGCTGGGACCCAGTGCTGCAGCCAGATGAGGTGGGATAGGAGGATCCGCTGGAACTGGCCTACCCAATCGTGCTATGCTGTTGTGGTTTGTCAAGGTATATTTATTTTTATTTTTATTTTACATTTGTTGACCCGGCTAGTCAAACTAGATATATGTCCATTTTCAGTAGAGGCCTGGGGAGATAAGCTCCAAGACATACAGGTAACATAAAAATTGCAAACAAATATAAAAACATTACAGTAGTATATATACTGACAATTCAGGCTGATAAGAAATCATTTGAAGAGGATAGACGTCAATACAATGTAAACTACAGGTTCAAAATAACATGTAGGTACATTCCTTAATGAAAAAGGAGGCATACAGGCTTAGTTCAATGTACAAGTAAAGTACATAACATAATGGCAGAGAAAAAAGGAGGTATACAGGCTGATGCCATATCCAATATCCAAGTACAGTACACAGTGAAAGAGGCAGCTTAATGATCAGTAATAGTAATAATGAGTTGTTTTTTTTTTTTTTACAAATAAGTGAGAGAGGGAAGGAAGTAAGGAGATACAGAGTGTAGAAGTCAAAAGGATGACAGAAGATTAATAAAAAGAAAAGGGAAGGCAGAGCATATTCCGGTAGAGTAGACAGTTAGTCAGGTTTAGTACAGGGGCATAACCAGTGTGTTTTGAGGAAAAGTTTCAGTCTCTTTTTGAAGAGTGATAAATTGGAAAGTGAGGAAAGGTCAAAGGGTAGGAGATTCCAAAAGTGTCCCACAGTATTGGAGAAGAGAGAATCCCCAGCCCTGTTGTTAGATGTAGATGTTTTAACTAGAAGTTTCTGAGATGAATGTAAGGACTTCAGATTATTATAGGGTGTGATGATGGTGGAGAGAGTGGAAGTATTGCAAGGTTGGTAAAGAGTCTTATGGGTAGTGATTAGTTGGTGGTACTTGAGCAGATTCTGTAGTTTCAACCATTCGAGCTGCTTTAAATTAAAGTAATGGTGAGTTCTAAATGGGTTGCCAGTAGCAAATCTGGCTATGTTATTGTAGGAGCCTTCCAACTTACTGAGGTTGTTCTTAGATTGGTGAAAAATAGTAGAGGCATAGAGGAGTGTAGAGATTAGATGAGTATGTGAAAGAGTAGTTCTAGTTGTAGGTGATAGGAAGGGTTTTATTCTGTACAGAGAGCCAAGTTTTTTGTTGACAGATTTAATAGTGTTGTCGATGTGTACGTCAAAGGTAAGATTGTTATCAATGGTGATACCAAGTAGCTTGGTAGTTAGGTTGGGTGATATAATGGTACCATTAGTGGATGAAACAGAAAAATCTATGGTGGAGGACTTAAGATTTGGATTGAAAAGGAGGAGTTTAGTTTTTTGGGGGTTTAAAAGAAGGCAATGATGAGTGAACCATTGTTCAACAGTGTTAAATACCTTTTGGGTAAGGGAGTGAAGGTCAGAGGTGGTTTTAGAGGAGCATACAAGTGTGGAGTCATCTGCATATTGTATACAAGTAGCTTGGAGAATTGCCTGATGAAGGTCATTGATGAATATGGAGAAAAGGAGAGGTCCTAAAATGGACCCCTGAGGTACACCAAGGTTAACTGGTAGGTGGGTAGATAAAGTGTTGTGCCAAAGTACAACCTGTTGTCGTTTATCTTAGTAGGATTGGAACCATTTGACAGAGAGTGCATGTAAGGGCAGGGATTTGAGGATATCTTTCAGAATTTGATGATTTACCATATCGAATGCTTTGAACAGATCGATAAATAGTGCTGTGGAGAGCAATTTGCAGTTACGGTTTTTGTTAATGCAATCTGTAAAGGAAAGGAAGGCAGTGGTAGTGCTATGGGAAGGTCTGAAACCATGTTGACAGCTAGAGAGCACGTTATTATGGATTAGGTGGTCTAGCAATTGTCTATGGATGCATTTTTCTATGATCTTTGCCAAAGGAGAAAGAAGAGTATGGGACAATAGTTGGAGAATTCGGTGGAGTTTCCACCTTTGTGAAGGGGGATAATATGGGAGACTTTCCAGATGCTAGGGATGTGGCCTTCACTAATAGTTATATTGATAAGAATAGAGATGGAGTAAGCAATTGATTTGGCAGAATTCTGTAGGTATTCAGCAGGTAGTTGGTCTGTTGAAGAAGAGCATGGTTTCAGTGTTTGGATTAGGGCAAAAATATGGGTTGTTGGGACTGGTTAGAGAAGAAATAGAGGGGTGTAGTTTTGTTGTAGGTAGGTAAAGTAAAATTACTAGATGATAACTGACTGGCTAGTGTTTGGATAGCGTTAGTAAAAAAGGAATTGAAGGCATTGGCAGTATACATGGGATTTCCATGGTCAGTATTTTCTGGATTTGGTGTACTGGATCAAACTGGATGTAGTAATTGGTTGATGCTGGCCCAGAACTTTTGTGGGTTATTATGGTTAGCCTTCTGAAACTGAAGGTAGTAGTTTCTTTTATCTGATAGTACAGCTTTCTTAGTATTATTTCTTAGCTGTTTGAAATTTTGTTGGTCAACAGGATTTTTGGTCATTTTCCATTTAGCCCAGTATTTATTTCTGAGATGGATTTTAGGTTTGGTTTCTTTAGAATGCCAAGGGGCAGACTTGGTCTTGAATCTGATTGTACGGGCTGGGGCAAGGTGATCAAGAATGGCTAAGAAGTTAGAGTTAAAGTATTGAACTGCTTCTTCTAGAGGGAGGCATTTTAAGGGAGACAAGTTGCATGCTCTAAGTTCCTTTTGGAAGAGATCAGGATTGAAGTTCTTTTTGGATCTGATATTCCTGGTAGTGGTAGGAATGGGAGAAAAGGATTTATGCCTGATGATATAGGTGAGTTGTCACTTATGTCATCAAGAAGGTTTCCAGATTCATATATTTGGGGATAGTTGTTTATCAGAATCCAGTCTAATGTGCTTTATTTCTTATTGTGTTTATTTATCCTGGTGGGGGAGGGGATGGTTTGGGAAAAAACAAAAAGGTTGATGTGGGTGGTAGCGTGGCTGCTGCTACAGCAATTCCAGTCGATGTTTATATCACCAAGGATTATAGTTTCTTCTGGCAGGTGTTGAGATAACCAGCAAAGGATATTTTCCATGGTGGTATTGTTGTTACCGGTATATAGGTTAGTCATGAATAGAACATTTAAACACTAGTTGTAACAGCATGCATGAATGTTCCAATTAACAGAGAACAATAAAATTGCATAGCATACAGAACAAAGGCATAAATGGAATAACAGTCTGTATTTTAACAGCATGCCAGTAACAGTTACGGTAAAAGGCCAACAACGGTGGAATTTCAACTAGGTATGTTTAGTATGCAACCATTGCAGTATATAAGCAATAATACAACACAAGTACCAACATCGGTTTTTGAGAACAACATATGTGGAAATGAAACCACACCCATAGTATAAGAATATAAAAATAAATATTTGTGATGCATCTAAGGGATTGGGGGAGAGAAAGACATTCCATTACCAACTGTATAGGCTATATTTTTCACAACAGTACTGCTCAATATTCTACAGGTCTGCCCTTACTTTATGTCTACTGGTGCCCTGTAGCTTCTGTAGCACATCCATACCTCTCAAGCTGTTCACAGGGGATGGTATGGGCCAAGCTGTAAGAACTATATGTACATAACTACAGGGTGCTATTACATGTCAGGGGAAAATGTATGACTAACAAAGTGTAGCCTGCACTGATGTTGTGTGAGTGTGCTACTGGCATACTTCAACTGGATTTATATGTGTGTCCAAGGTTATTGGCAACAGTGATCACTAGCTGTGAGAGTGTGACACTTGAGAGACATGTATCGTGCACACTGCAGGGTGTTCATACCTATCCAGCTGTCTATTTATAGGCATGGGGTTAGACTATCAGCACACATAAACAGGCACACCAGGCATACAGCTGTACCAACAGTAGAACATTTTAGTTGTCTTATTCAGTTGGAATATTAGTGTACTTCATGATGTTTTATTTAATGAAGCCTTATCATCTGGATGGGCAATACTGTTTACACACTAGTACATCTGGACACAGACATTAGCATAGCTATCATACAGCTACTACAGACATTTCTTTACATGTAAGTCCTGTTGGGAGAATATCTGTTAACAATACAGGACTGTTTCTCTAAATAGTCAGCACTACTTGTATGTTACTATAAATAAAGCTTACTACAGGTCCTTGGATTCAAACCCTGGTCTGTGTGTGGAAATAAAAACATATGCATGGCTTATCACATTCAGCTACTAGGCCACTACTGTGTGTTGGTTGACTGATATGTGCCTACAACTCACCTGCTGACAAAGTCTGACCTGGTAATATCGGCTGAGTGTCACAGAAGACTGCAGTGACAGTTGAACATACATGCATGAGATTCATGCATGACAGAGACAGTAGGTGAACTGTGTATTACTACTTGTAATGCAGTTGTACACAACTAACCCCTAGTGAATAGGAATATATGTGATCTGTACAGACCATATCAGGTTGCTGTGATGACTACCTGACCCATATACATTTGCAGATGGTATATTTGCAATCGACAGCGACTGTGTCATACTTGCCTGCATCAGCATACCTACATTCAGGAATGCATGTAGCTGAAATGCAAAGGTTAATACAAGATAATCCTGAGGGAAACACACTATAATACCTTACACATTACTATTCAAGGTTCACATGTTAGTGCAGAACATATATCACATTGCATTCTATCTTGTAGTACAGATCCACATCTACATTTTATCATAACAGTTCTTTAGCAGCCAAACTTCAGTCATGTCATGGTGTTATAGCCATATTTGCTTTGTAGTGCCTGTAAAATTGGATTTCTTCAACAACAGACCAGAATACACACAACAGTTGGCAGAGCAAAGCTTTATTGAGAGTGTTATAACACAGTCATTGGTATACATTTGACAAACTTTATTATTCTCCAGTTTAAATAATGCAAGCATTGAAAGTGTGCTGTTATTACAGAACGTATACAATGCGACCTTTATTTCCTTCACAATTTTGACTGCAGTTAGACTGTATTTCCTGTAGATCATGGACGTCATTTATTCCCTTCACATTTAGAATGCCAGTGTGCTTCATTACCAGATCATTAGTATTAATACAATATACACGTCATTCCTATACATTAATAATGTTATTGCAGTACGCTCAGAACAGAATATACCTACTGGCAGTTACTGCTGTACTCTTTCTTATTTATATGACTATATATTGCAAGATATATCTGTACTGACCACACCCTCAATGCATTCTCACTAGGCACCCTGTGTGGGCCTCCATGTTGTGACCCCTCTCCTCTGCAGCTGTGGGAAGGGAAACACACCATTATGCATACCTGTCTATCAGATATTTATGCTACAGTTTGGTAAAATAACGGTTCCTATACTTACAAACTTCTGGACCACTGCGGTCCTGGGCATCTTGGATCCATTGGGCCAAGAGCTCCCCCTTCCTCTGCTTCAGGTCATCATAACGATGATGCACATGCTCGCCAGTACGGGGATTCCAGTAGTATTGGTGAGGTTACTTGCCAGATGGTACCAGGCCTTGGATTTGTATTCAGAGCCCTGCTACTGGCCCTGCAGCAGTCTGTCACCATGGTCTTTGACAAGGAGCCCAACCATGATCATGGACTCCAACATGCTGCAGTGCTGTGCCCGAAAGCATGCTCCCTCTCCAACTCCATCCATAGCTCCTGCAGTGATTAAACTCCAACAGGTTCTGGCTATATGTCCACCTGTGCAGCTTAAATAAGGCTATTTCCCAACCTCTGCTGCCATTAAACCATTTTTAAAAATGCTAAGCTTTGCTTAGCAGTGTGCAAACCTGCTAAGCTTAGTTGAGCAGTGCTTAAAGTGGCAAATGTTTAGCAATGCTTAATGGTGCATAATCCCACTTAGCTAAGCTGAGGACTGCTTAAACTGGGAGTGTTAAGCACTGCCCAAACCAGCTAAGCAGAGCTGTGCATTGCTAAGTACTGCTAATACATGTCCTGTCTGAGCATTCGCTTAGCAGTGCTTAGCTATGGGCAAACCAGAGTTTTAAAAAATCAATTATTGAAAGTATTTGTTCATTAATGATAATTTATTATTATGTGTATCTATTTTACTTTATATCCCCTAAACTTATCCATTTCACTATGTTATCTGGTAGTATAACTTTAATGTATTGGACACTTGTGTGTAACTGGGGTTTTTATACTCGGGTCTCCACTGAAAAAGGCTTTCTGGTCAAGCTGGACTAAAAACATATACATTTCCCTATACCATATAAAAAGCTGAATAGTCAGTATTTGAACCATGCACCTGTGGCCGTCATTCGAACCATTCAGCTACCGAGTATATGGTGGTCAGACCTATACTGTTCTATATAGCTCTCAGTTATGTTTAAACACTGCTGAGCACCATGCTGCACCACGCAAACCCTCTTAGCTATGCTTAAACGTAACCTTTTCTATTCAAATTAAAAGCATCTGGTTTCTAGTTTTAGATGTCTGGCATGTGTTTCTTGCTAAGCGACATGCCATGCAAACACACAAAAAAAAAAAAAAAAAAACAATAAATAAATACATAAATAAAAGGGACACTACTTTTTAACTTTTAATTTCACTGCCATACAGCACTCTGACAGTACAGAGGGTGCATTACAGGCACTATAGCACACCTCCTACAAATATATTTTTTACAACTAGCTAAGGACACTTATTTTAATATTTATATTTAAATTAATATTATTTTAATATTCTAGTGCCATATGGGACTTTGATAAAGCAGGGGGTGTGTTACGGACACTGTAATACACCCCTACATATAACATTTACAGCTGTCCAGGAAACACTTTTCAATTTAATATTTTAGTGCTGTATGGCACTTCAAAAGTGCAGGGGCTGTGTTATGGACACTCTAACACAAACCCTACATATAACTTTTACAACTGGCCAGGAAAACTTCAATTTGATATTTTAGTCCTGTACGGCACTTTTTCAGTGCAGGGGGTGTATAACAGATCTCCGAGCACTGTAACACACCCCCTACACTGATTCAGTAATCATGTATACTGCTCTCCTTCAGTAGCGTGCCTTTATTAATATGTAAGACACTTGGCAGCTGCAGACACGGCCACAGTACACTCCATGTAGGGCTTACACTATTCCTACAAAGAGTTTATTAAATCTGCCAGATAGTTTTTAAATTATCACATTTCCATTAGAAATAATCTGACCTTGTTATCATACAGGCTGCCGTTACTAGCCACCATTTAACTACTGATTTTGTTTGCTTATAGGGGTGTGAACTGAAAAATGCAGAAATTAATTTGAATAAGTGGGCTTTCTATATATTGATGACACCAAACTTAAACTAGTAGGTTCCTTTTCCAACCATACATCGAGGTATGATGTCTGATCTTTACCCACCTGGTGTGTAAACTTATGGAAATCAGTGGTCTCAATGATGTATTCTAAAAATGTGGGAATTTTATGTTTTTCTGAATCAAGCCATAAAACAAGAATGTCATCTTGGTAACGTACGTAAAATACACAGAGGTTACAGAATGCACTGTTAAACAAAAGTTTATTTCCCCACGTGATCATAGCTGCATTAGCATGCAAACCCCACAGGCAGATCACATGTCCACCCCTGTAGTTTGTAAAAAATATTGATTTTCAAAAAATGTATAATTGTTATGTAAGACAATTTCAAGCAAGTCCACAAAAATATTTTTCTTGTCTTGTTCAAAATCTAAATAATCATCCAGAAACTCAGCAAACCAAGACAACCTATTGCAAGTAGTATCACTGTGTACAGGTTATTAACATCAATACTGATAAAAACAACATCCTGTTCTAAAGCCAGAGAGTTGCATCGTTCTAGAAAATCCCAAGAATCTTTAACTAGGTGTGGCACTTTTTGTAACATTCCTTTCAAGTGAAAGTCCAAAAATTTTCCAAGTGGTGCAATAATCGAGTATCTAGCATCCACTATAGGGCACATAGGAGGAACGCTATTTGGTGATTATTTTATCATTTATGCATTGTGTGTTTAACTGAAATTATGGGAAATGGGGTGATTTTTATATAGCCACTTTAAGAAAGTGTGTGAGTAATTATAAATGAATAGTTTTTCCATGTGTTTTTTTTTTTAACAATTACTATTTAAACAGGAGATTATTGCATTTTAAAGGTTCTGATGAAATCCCAGTAGTAAGGGACAAAAGTGCTTGACCTCTTATTTTATTATTTTTTAATAAAGTGAGATACTAATTTATTTTGTCTCCTTCAGCCATTTCTCCTTTGGATTTTAACTTGTATGGTATTTTGTTGCCCTTAACAAGTGCTACCAAAGTGGAGTGTTTGATTATTTATTAGTCATGGTGTAGCTTCATAATTTACACTGATATGATTTTACATGTTTGCATGCTGCTACATGGAGTTTATTCAATCTAAAACTCACTGCTCCCATGTCTGCATGGTGCCATGACACAGACAGGAAAAATTACCTTTTAGGTTTCCTACTGATCTGTCGACAGCTTAGGTTGTCGAATGCGTATTCATCGACACATCATTGAATTCTTTCCTCGGGAAATAATTTGCGTGGCTGTTCTCTGGGATTTGCCCTTTCTCCAATGTAGAGTGGTCTCAGAGTTGGAGGGTGTGGGAGCAAAGCCCCCCCCCCACTATTTGGGTGTGTTTGTTTATTCTGTTTGCGGACGACAAGTGAATTCTTTCCCTAGGAAAGAATTCAATGATTTTCCATTCGCTGTTTTTAGCTGTTGATGCTTAAGTGTCAATGAATTTGAATTCAACAACCTAAGCTGTTGATGTTATAATATAGACTCGACCATTTAAGCTTTAGTGATTTTGCACCCTGCTATTTAAGTGTATCTTTGAAACTTTTAATGGTTTTTAGATTTTTGGTGTCTGTAAGCAGATGTTTCCAGGTAGCAGGTCTCACTTTAGAGAAGAGTCTTTCACCTAAAGCAGTTATAAATGGAGGGAATACTACAGAGAAATTGTTGTCCTGTGTACACTGAGTACACAAGGGTTGTCTTGTAATGGTCTTGTAATGGTAGTTTCACTTGTAAAGGGGGACAGTCACCATGTTTTAGAACCTTGTAAATTAGAGTAGGTAGAAGGAAAGTAACCCTATGAGGCTGTGAACTTTAATTTGAAATTTTTAGCAAATTTCCATAGTGTATATGGGAGTCTACTAACAGAATGAATCTACGGACTTGTTTCTCAGCGTTTGTATTGTGTGAGTATTCTGGGCTGAAAGCAGTCATCCTCTTTGGGAAAAACTCAGTTCCCACTAGTTACCACATCGATGGTAGCCCACTGAGCACTGAAGGTGTTATAAGAGATCTGGGGACACAGGTTGACAGCAACCTCTCCTTCAACCACCACATTGCCACTGTGGTCAGAAAGTCCTTCAATGTGGCACATCTCATTACCAAGAGTTTTGCATCCAGGAAAAAAGAGGTCATCATTTCTCTCTATTCTTCCCTCATCTGACCAATCATAGAGTATAATGCCCCATTTGGCATGTACCTCAGTAGACACCAGCAACAGTTGGAGAAGCCACAAAAATATGTCACAAAGAGGATCATAGGCCTAAATTACATGTCCTACATGGACAGACTTAAAAAACTCTAGCTAGTGTCTGTCTCATATTGTCTACTAAGAAGCGATCTCTACAAAGCCATATCTGACTCAGCTCTGTTAGAAATGCTGCATCTAAAGAAATCCCAATCCCTCCACATGCTCTAGAGACCTCAGCCTCATTACCACAATCAACAGAATATACTGGAGGGACAGGTTCATAAACCAGAGACTACCCATGCTCTGGAATAGACTTCCCATACATGTCAAGTAGAGCACCTCAGTAGCCCTCTTCAAGTAAAATCTTGATGAATGGATGGGTAATAGAAAGTTCACCCTGGGGATCACTCCAGTGGTTCTACTTGATAGAAACACTGGGAACTAATGACAGGTGGCACAATGCCAGTGCACTTCTATGGGCTAGGCTTGTAAAGGCCCCAGGGCCATTAGCCTAGTATGCACCTATGAACCTATGAGAAAATCAGGGCCATATTCAACCCTGGTATTAATTTTTTTTTTTTTTGCAATGGACCTGTGAGTAGGAAGTGAAAGGAGGTGATTGATCTTGTTGCATAGTTTTAATTGGGCATGGAATTTATTATTTACATAATCTGTATGTGCAAAAAAAGTGAGCAGTATTGTCAAATACTAGGCCTAGGTACTGTTGTTCAGTGATAGTAAGTACTATGTAACCATTAGGATCTGTTAAGAGAATAAGAGAAATATTTGGGAACTTCTTGGCTTTAACAAATACAATGAAACTGTTTTTCTTATGGTTAATTAGATGTTTGTTAGAAGAGGACCAGGTGCACAACTGAGTGAAATTGTTTTGTAACTTTTTTTGCAGGTCAAAGTGGCATGTACTGGACTACAGGAGCAGGATATCATCAGCATACATTATTAGTATAAGATTTGATAACTCTAGGGAGACACCATTAACAAAGAGAGATAGAAGATAGGAGAATGTAGTTCAGACCCTTGTGGTACACCTGTATTAAGTTTACCAGCAGGAGAGGATGAGATATTGCTATGGACTTAGAAGGTTCTATCTTTTAGAAATCTGTGAAACCAGCAGATTGTGTTATCTCCAAAACGGGGTCTTTTGAGTTTGTTTAAAAGAAGGGTACAGCTGACCATTTGACAAGCTCTTGTTATGTGAACAAAGAGACCTAAAGTAATAAGTCCCTCATTCTGGTTGTAATAAATGGTATCAAAGGCCATTATTTGGGCAGTAATGGTGTTGAAGATATTATGAAAGTCATGCTATGCTTCACATAACAGGCTATAGCTATCAATGTGCTTAAGTAGTTGCATATATAAAAGCTTTTCAGATATTTTGCTAATAGGGCACAGGGTAGAAATAGGTTTATAATCCTTCAACCCATTAGAAGAGGTGACTTCAGGTACAGGGATTATATCTGCTTGCTAGAATGCTTTGAGGACAGTACCTGAGGTGACAGAGAGGTTAAAGATATGAAGAAGGGGTTTAGTGTATTTTTTTTCAGCCATAAGCCTTAGGAAGGTGGAATGAATTTTGCTGAATTTAGTTTCTGAATCGTTGAATTTGAGAAGTAATGTCTTGGTCTTGGTCTTTTTACTGAAATTTAAGAAGTGAAAGGCTGTTGCCTAAAAGGCTAGAAGGTGCAGATCAGGGAATAAAGGTTGGTGGGGGAGTAAATGGCTGGAGAGGCTTTAGTTATGTCTGACTTTCTGGACTGTAAAAAGTGAGCATAATTACTTTTGGTAGTTGAAGAGTTATTTAATGTTACTGTTAACCACTTTATTTCTTTGTAAAACAGATTGGGTTTAAACCAGTTTGCTTCCTCTTTCTGTCTGAGGCACAGGGCTTTTGCAATGTTGTTGCATTTCTTGTTTCTTTCCTTAACTCAGAAAGTTTAGTGCAGCTCTGTATTGTCAGGGTTCCTGTTCCAGTTCTTTCAAGCGAAATCTATGGCTTTAATTTTATGTTTAATATCCACTGAAAATCATGGGCAATTCTGTAATCTCTTCCATCTTTTTGTATGGTGGGTAAAGCATATCCTGAATTGTAGTCAACTTTGTGTTGAAAAATTGTAAAGTAGATGTGGGTTCACACATTGCATATAGAAAGTCCAGTCTATAGCATTGAGTAAGATATTAAGATTAGGTAACTTATTATTAGGGAAAGGTCTTCCTTCTATTATCTGGGGAGGTTTTTCATATGCTCTGAATGACCAAATGGATTTTAACGGGTGAGTGGTCCATTTGAGCACTGGGGGGTATTTCAATGTGAAGGCACCTATTTTGAATGTTAGTTATTATTTCATCAAATGTGAAAGTATACCCAGGTCTTGTATTAGTTCTAGAAGGAGCCTGTATTATTTGGCCAAGGCTAAATTTCAGTAATATTTTGTTCAGTGGTAGAGACTCTTTCCCATTAACTTTACTATTGAAATCAATGTAGAGAGAGTCAGCAATCTTCCTTCAAGTAGGTTTCTTATATATCAAGAACATGGGAATTTTCTGTTAAAAGCCATGCTTCAAGACTGGTCCATTTATATTAAGACTGCATGCATTAAGGCAAGCAATTTTAATGTCTCTGTTTCAGATATCATAGCTAATTGGGTTCTGTAATTGAGGACTAAGTTGAAGTGGTCCTGGGTTTGAGTAAATATCTTCTGAGCATAAAAGTTTTAGTAGGAAATGATGGAGTTTTTAGAGAAGATCCTTAATTTTTGGGATGAAGATCGGTGACCTCTCGAGGAGTATGCATTGCAATCGAAATTGTGTTCTAATAGCATAAGTGAGTTTATCACTAGTGCCAATCAGTAGATTTTGCATTCTTAGTTGCCTGCAGTGGGTCTGAGTAGGGTTGGAGTGTTCCTGACATAGATAAGAAAAATGCAAAGTATCTGTAATGTATAGACTTGAAGCTTAAAGTGACAGACAAAATAGTAACACAGCATGCTAATCCAACTGTTGACAGCTTAAAAAATGGAATTATGAGTTTGCAAGATAGTTAGGGTTTTAATTTTAAAGGCTGAGATAGAGAGTGGATTGTGAAATGTGCCAGATGCATAGTAGATAAAATAGCAGGGTACCTCAAGGGTGATGGAGGTTATGAAATGGAGAGGAAAGGCTGGTAATAGTCTATGATAGTAAGTAGTTTTAAAGATGTTTTTCCTCACAATATGAACTAAGTCAGTTCTTTCTTTTTTTCCCGAAATATCTATAGTTTGATGTGTATTGTATACCTCACAAAGTCCAAGTAAGTTCAGTATTTATTAATATTATCCATATCAATTGCAATATTAGACAGACAACTTAGGCAAGGTGCAATATGTAATGTGTCTTATTTAAATGAGGCAGTTATTATAACTTAGGGGAGGGTATACTACTCTGTATTGAAGTATGGAAATTCTTTTTTTTTCCTGCTCTTTTGCATGAGTACTGGGAGTAGGACTGTATATGTTAGTTGTGTCATTCTTGTATTTGTTTGTGTTGTTTTACTTCTGAATGTAAACTCAAGAAAGAGCTGATGCACGGTATTTCATTTAGGCTACGTGTGGTCCTAAATGACAATAAAGTTTACTTTGAATCTTAATTAAAAAGTAGGAGCTCCATACAAGAAAATAGTATAACGTATTATACAATGACTCCCTATTACTATTCGAAAATATGTATGCTAATTGGCCCAGCATAACCAGCGTTCCCATTGTAAATCCCACAATATACCAACGGAGAAAGGTCCGGTTGCCCAGATTTTTTTCCGTTGGTATAAAGTGTCCCAAAATGTATGCTAATTGGCCCAGCATAACCAGCGTTCCCATTGTAAATCCCACAATATACCAACGGAGAAAGGTCCAGTTGCCCAGACTTTTTTCCGTTGGTATAAAGTGTCCCAAAACCTTTTTTTTTTTTTTTTTACAATTAAAAGAAAACGGAGAAATGGAGACTTTCTTTTCTCTGTTGCTTCCGTTTCAAAGCATTGATGTACTGGGTGGGCGTGGGAATGCAAGACCCATATGCATGTGCAGTACATCAAAATGAAGAAGCAGTATACCACAACCAGTGGAAGAACAGTAATCTGCCATTATACAAAGACATTATTTATGAAAAATATTTTTTTTCTTAATTAATGTCATTGTATATTAGCAATGGCCGACTCTGTGGTTGTGGTATATTTACCCACTGTTGCCTTTGTTTAATCACTCAGACTTCGCCCTCATGATTAAACCACACCAACCGTGGGTAAATCTTCAATATACCACACCATGTCGTCGGTTATTGCTTTAATAGTTACCAAGACTGTGCCAGGAAATTAACTGAAAGAGCAGCATATGTGCTACTTAGGCAATAAGTTACCATGACTAGATGAGAGAAGGACCACAGCCTATCTGACATCTAGTCTATGAATTAAAATTACCAGATGAGAGGACAGCAGCCTATCTGCTTTCTAGGCTGCCTGCATATATTAAATATCACAGTCTATCTATCACATAAACTGTTGGAGATGTAGGAGTATGAACGTTGTAATGGATAAGAATGAAAGTAGACTATTAAGTAAATGGTTCTTCTGCTTAGAGGCTGCTGAAGTAGAAGCACAAGCAGTAAAGGACCTAATAAGAAAAGATTAGATCAGTTTATCTGCCATCTAGGTTATGTGTAACGATAACTGGTACAGTCTGTCTACCACCTAGATTATGTGCAAAGATAAGTGGTACAGTTGGTTTACCACCTAGATTCTGTGTAACGATAAATGGTACAGTCTGTCTGCCATCTAGGTTATGTACAAAGATAAGTGGTACAGTCTTTCTGCCACCTAGTTTATGTGCAAAGATAAGTGGTACAGTCTGTTGCCACCTAGATTATGTGTAAAGATAAGTGGTACAGTCTGTTTGCCACCTAGATTATGTGTAAAGATAAGTGGTACAGTCTGTCTGCCACCTAGACTGTTGGAGAAGAAGTGTATAAGGCAGAGTGGGCTCTTAGGAAAGGTAATAAAAGACTATGAGGAAATAGGATCTGGCACAAGTAGAAGCTGTACAGCCTACATGCTACCAAGTCTTTGTGCAACAGTTAACACAAACAACTTTCTACTGCCTGGACTTTTGTAGTAATTGAATAAAGAATGAAATAGTCAAGACATAAGCATAGCCCAAAGGTGTAAGGAGTTCAGTGAGACAAGGCAGGATCTAGTGAAGGAAGAACTGGGAGCAAGAAGGGCCGCATTATAACAGTGCTGTTTAAAGAAACACTTCTATAGCAATGTTTTCCTGCAAGCCAGAAATGTGCAAAAGAAGAAGGAAATTACAATTACTGAAAGAGAAATTTGTAAGTACAAGAGTAAGCAAAATTTTAAAGGATACTTATACGAATAATGAAGATGTTTGCCTTGAGAAAAACATGGCAGCATTTAGGTAAAATGAGACTTGTAATTACACTAGGCTGAATAAGAGGAAGTGTTTTCATCGATGGCTTAATGTTGAGTTTATCAAATAAAACAAGGAGAGGTCTTGATGTGCCAAAAAGATATATAAAGACTAGAGAAGGGAGAAAGAATACGAGTAAATAGAAGAGGAGGGGGCTACATACTGGGAATGAGATTTAGCCATAAAACACAAATGAGGATGCAAAGGAGAGCAGCAAATCATTGACAAGTGATACGTGCAGATACGCAGAAGGACAGTTACTAGGAAGAGAAGGGAAGCTGGACTGAAGGTAGATATATCCATCCAGAGAACTAGCTGTCTTGAGAAAGCAGTTGAATTCAAGGGTGCCGGGGTCTCTCTAGCTCCAGCTGCAAAGAGTAGAGGGGGACTGTTTCAAGTTAAATGAGGAAAAGAGGAGAAGCAGATGGTGAGGCTAAAACATAAAGGGCAATAAGAAACAAGGGAATGCAAACCACATGATGAAAGGGGTGCAAACGTCTACACCTAGAATGTTGGTTACAAAACTGATGGAAAAGATTATACTGAGATGTCAGAGAGTGACTATAATTATTATATAGGAACCTACAATGACAATGAGTAAAGTTAATAACCTGATCAAAGTAGTACCCTAGGAATGAAATTAATTTTCTCAAGGCATGGCAGGAAAATGAGGTAGCTCTGCCTTTACAGAATATGAAGATAGCCAACACAACGATATGTGTGAACTATGGGAGAGGAAATCAACAACAGGAAGTGTTTTTTATATACAAAATAAGATGTAAGAACATCTGTGGCCCAGGTTGCGATTATAATGGTTTCTTTAGTAGATTCTTTGAGAAATAGAACAGTGGGATGGAACCTAATGGTGGGTCTAACTGGGAGATATTTCACGGTTGCTTCTTTTCAGAAAATGACAGGCTATATGGAAGATGAAACTTTACTGACAAAATGAATAAATGGATGGGGAAACAGTGTATACTGCCTACCTTGACCTGGCCAAAGCACTTGACACAATATTCCCAATTAGCATTGAAGACAAACTCATGAAATTAGGTGTAAACTCCTATGTCACTTACTAGATAGTTAAATGGTTCAAAGACCCAAGAAGTTAGAATATAGGAGTCTACCTCTATAAAAAGGGCAGCCACAAGCAGAGTTCCTCAAAATTCCATGATAGGGCCATCCCTTTTTGGCATGTACTTCTCTGAGGTCAAGGCCAGCATTAAGGGACCCTGGCTGACAAAGTATGCAGACAATTGCTAACTAAGTATAGTTTTAGAATCACCCAAAGACATTAATACCTTACAAAAAGGCTAAACACAGACCAATAACTGGTGCCAAAGCCACCACAGTCTTAAACTCAATACCAAGAAATACATATAAATATTGTTTAAAAAGATGGCCACCCCTGGAAATTACTACATTGATAATATACTCCTAACAGTAGACCCAGTGATCAGAGACATGAGAATGCATGTAGACAGTAACTTGTCCATTGACCATTATGTGTCTAGGGTAGTAAGGAACTTATTCTATGTTAACACATTATAAGCAAGGGCATGTTATCTAAGTCCAAGTATGTCACTGTTCTGCTGTACTTGAGTATAACACCTTCTTCAGTATATACCTGAACAGGCATAAGCAACAGAGGTTCCTCACAAAAAAGACTACAAGGTGCAAACAACATATTTTGCGTGGACTACCTCAAAGCTCTATCTTTGTACTCAGTTTCCTACAGACTACTAAGAGGAAATTTATGGGTTCATGGGTTTATAGGTAAGTACTAGGCTCTTGGCTAGATGTCCTTTAAGGCCATTTAAGCCCAGTCAGTTTCTCTTTTTGTGCTCAAAATAACCTATCCTATTTGGTTACAGATTGGTCTTACCATACCATGGTCAATAATTAAATATTACTCTAACCTAATGAGAATAACTGGGATCATATCATAAATAATTTGAGGGGACCCATGCCTAAGATAAAGCATTTAGGAGTTACATCTGTGCATTAGTAGTACAGGGAGTAGTCCCGTGGTATTTTTTGGTTTCCCATCCATATCTGTAAGTTGCACTTTGGTAGAGATGAACTTTGTTTTATGTGGATGGGGAATCTGTTCCACAGCAGTGATATCTTCTGTGAAATATACATGTCCCTCCAAACCATTCTTTTGATGTTGCAGAAGACATTTAAATCCCTAGACTGAGTATATTTGATGCCCTATGAATTATTGATGTGCAGTGAATTCATTAGTAATGAGTCAGTGGATGCCTTGTATTCCAGACACAGGTCACTTCTTAACAGTCTATAAGTTACTAAGTATAGTGACAGGGTTTGAGTTTGTCCAGTATAGTGAAAGGGTTTGAGTTGGTCCATGCAGGACATGTTGTTCAGTCATTGTATCCTTTTAGTTTTTTATGCCCGGCCTACAAAGCATCCTGTGATCCCAGTCTGATGGACTTGCTTCATATCTGCAAAACAAATAGCATTAGAATTATCTAATATAATGACCTAAACCTCATCTACAATGTAAACAGGTCATGTTGCAGGGACAGGTATGCGTCTGAGATATTACCCCTTCTCTGGAACAGGCTTCCCATCCATGTGAAGAACAGTTCTTTCTTAACACAATTCAAGCATCATTTGGAACACTGGATGGGGAGTCAGATACATAGCCTATAAATGCTTGACCAGCCTTTCCCAAGCATATATTTATTTATTTATTGTCATTTAGTTACTGGAATGGTCTACTGGGCTAAAACCGTCCATTTTCACTGGAGGTCCAGGGAGAAAAGCTCCACAAATACATTTGACAATATATAGAGATAGATAGTTTAGAACAATTTTAACAAAGTTTTAAGTGCTTAATACTCCAAAAGCATAAACCTTTGGTAATTAAATAATTAACAGTGAAGAATAATTATTTACAAAGTTTTTGCTTCTTAAAGTGAGAAATCCGATATGTAAACAGTCTACTTAACAGACTAGAACAATTTTATGCAAAGTTTTAGATTTTATAGAGAGAAAATTGATATATAACAGTTATAAGCACTACACCCTCACAAACTCCCCTTGAGTACCTTGTTCCCCATTGGCCCTTTTTTTCAATTATAAAGGAATTCCCAATACTATTCTAGCATGTCCAAAGGTCAGTTGTCAATCTCCTCTCCGGTCCAGCTGGTGAATCTGGGAATCTTGAGGCAATGTTACAACTGCCTCATGTACACAGACAACCCTCTCCTCCTCCCAACAAATTCCAACACATGTGAGAGATGCAACCATATAGCCAAACTGGAGGCTAAGCTCTCTCAACTCAGTACTGGTGTAACCAGTCAGGAGGAGAAGGAAACCACACTCACTACAATTCCAGTCTCACATAGACCTACCACGACAGCAAACCAAACACATAAACACACAAAAACATACTTGGAGGCTCTAAATAAAAATCTGCCTAAGCAGCAGAGACCTCCAAAGCAGACACCCAAGCAACCGCTACCCCAAAACAAAACACATGCAACGCATAGCTCACAAAGCCAGTGTGCCGAACAGTCACAGCCCTTAAGGCTAAACAACACACCTGATACACTTGTAATAGGTGACTCTATTGTCAGGCACACTGACATCCCGATCACCAGGCTGAACAAGAAGAAGGTCACGGTGAGCTGCCTGACGGGCACTAGGATCCACCACATAATACACGCACTCAGGTCACTCCAAGGCAAGTACAAATATGACTCAGTCATTGTCCATGCTGGTGTGAATGACCTGAGACATACCTCCCTGGACTACATGAAAAGAGACATAGAGGAGCTCTCTGAGCATGTAGCCCAGGCCGGTATGACCCTGACCTTGAGTAGCATCTTACCCTCACCAAGAATGATGCCACAATATGAAGACAAGATGATCAATTTCAACAATTGGCTTAAGTATTGCTGCCATTCAAAGGGGATCCAATGCCTGTCAGCCTGGAATGACATGCTCGACAAGCCATGATGCTTCGCTAGGGACGGCTTGCACCTGTCACCCCTGGGCTTTCGGATATTGGCAAAGGCTCTTGCTACCCACATAGTGCCTTTTTTAGGCAAGGCTCAAAAGACAAACCCACTTCCATAGGTATCACAAGAAATAAGAAACTAAGAGTAATGCTATTCAACACCAGAAGTCTAAACCTCAAGATGCATGCACTTGAAACTCTCCTTAGCATGGAGAACATCGATATCTGTGCAGTAACAGAAACCTGGTTGAAGGCTCCCAAGAGCACCCCAGCACTGCTAGGTTATACCTCATACCATGCTTTTCGGCCCCAAAACTTGGACCAAACCACAAAAGGAGGGGGAGTATCAATATTCGTCAAAGATACCCACACCTCCAGGTTGGTGGCACAGCACGAAGCATCAGAGACTATCCATGTGCAACTAACAGTGGGTAAAACTGCCTTCCAGTTTATAGCCTGCTACTGACCACCCTCCCAAACCCAGGAACCCCACTCGGCCTTCCTGAGAACACTGGAAAATATGAAGGTCTCTCCAAACACCATTATATTGGGTGACTTCAACTACCCAAACATAGACTGGGAGCATTACTCTAGCTCCAACACCCTAGCCCAAAGGTACCTAGAATTCATAAACTCAAATGCTATGGAGCAACTTGTTACCACTCCCACAAGAGGGGAAAACATACTGGACCTGATCATCACCAACATGGAGACTCTATGCTCCAGACCAGAAGTGTATCCCTCACTGGTAGGATCAGACCATAAACTAATCTCACTGGATATTCACATCCCGACCCCACCCCCTGCCCAGAAAACCACAGTGAAAAACTTCTCTAAAGCAAATTTCACACTTCTCAAAACCGAGGTGGAATCCTTCAAAGCCCCCGGGCCTGTGGAAAATACGGTACAGACCGCAGAATCCTTTATAAACGCATTCTATGAACACCTTCAGAAATTCATGGATCATGCAATCCCAAATAAAACCAAGACCCAATCCTCCAAAGGCAGACGTCCTGTCTGGTGGACCCCAGCCATAAACAAACTATACAATAGAAGGAGGAAGCTACTACATGATAGAGCAAAATCCCAAAAAGGGAAGGCATCTCTGATCAGTATTAGCAATAAACTACGGGCACTCATAAAATCATCTAAGGCCAGCTTCGAGAGAAAAATTGCACAGGACACTAAGGATAATCACAAGGCTTTCTTTAGTTATGTTAGGAACCTGGGTGGGAATTCCCAGATATGCTCAGAATTAGACAAACACGGAAGGACTGTGGCTGACCAAGTTTGCAGATGACTGCAAACTGGGTGCCATAATCGACTCTCCAGCCGACACAAGCATCCTCCAAAAGGGCCTCATAGAAACACAACTGGTGTCAGAGCCATGGCCTCAAGCTAAACACCAAAGAAGTGTATAGTGACCCCCTTTGGCAAAAACAAAGTGCCCACAAATTACCACATAGGTGGTAATCCATTAAGTACAGAAGAAGTCATTAGGGACCTGGGGACCCAAGTTGATAGCAATCTCTCATTTGACAACCATGTGGACAAAGTGGTTAGAAAAACATTTTATATAGCCCACCTAATCATGAAGGGATTCACATCTAGATCAGGGGAGGTCATCGTGCCTCTTTAATCATCCCTCATCAGGCCCATAATTGAGTACAATTCCCCTTTTGGGATGTACCTCACCAGACACCTGCAGCAACTGGAAAGACCCCAAAAGTACCTCACCAAGAGGATCAAAGGGCTCAAACAGATGCCATATGCTGCCTGGTTAAAGAAACTCCAGCTCTACTCAGTGGCATACCGCCTACTCAGAGGCGATCTGTGCCTGATGTATAAAGCCATGTCCAACCCAGAATTAATGGACATGCTGCACCTCAGAAAATCCAAATCCCATCGAGCTACGCACTCAAGAGACTTGAACCTCAGCACTGAAATAAATAGGACATGCTGGAGGGACAGATTCATAACCCAGAGACTCCCTTCACTCTGGAATAAAATCCCAGTCCAGGTTAGGCAGAGTCCCTCATTGACTCTCTTCAAGAGGAATCTTGATGAGTGGATGGGAGATCATAGGTTTACCCCGGGTATCACTTCTGTGTCACTGTTAGACAGAGGCACAGTATACTAACCTTGAAAAGGGCATAGCAAAATTAATTTAAAATGGGTGGCGAAAGCCAAACACACTCTGGCTAGGCTTATAAATGCCCTAGGGCAGATAGCCTAGTATGAACCTATGAACCTATGAAAAATTATATAATCAGAGTAACTTTATAGCTGAAGTTTGCACAAGTATGAGTTTAAGAAAAGACCAAGAATATGCAGGGGGTGAGAGTAGGTGCTGCTTGTCTGGTCAGGATAAAACAGATGAACAGTTGTAGGTTCAGTTCAAGCAGCTTTATTACACACAAACACATCAGGAATGAGGCTTTGTAACTTAAATAAACTTATAAATAGACTGATTATCACACTCATACATGTTAACACTGTGGCTGTTCTCTCAAAATGGCACTAATGCCTGCACATGCTCACTATTTATATGCACATGCCTACATCTGGAAATGTTTTTTAGAGGTACATCACATGCTGTGTTTTACAGTAGGGTTAGGGAGGTTGAGGAGGATTGTGCGCTAAGGGAACATAGAGGCAGTTGCAGATGCATGTATAAGTGTGTAAGTAAAATTTGAAATGATCATCATTTATTACCCCAAGTCACTTGTTTTTATTCTTTTTAATTTTAGAAGCAGATTTCAGGAATTAAGCTCAATCTGTCTCTTGAAGGATATACTGTTCCAATCCATTTTTTTCAGTATTATTAAGAATTTTAAAACCAGCCTGATATGTACCATCCACAGGTGCAACACATGGAATGAATAAAATGGTTTAATAAAAGGACATTAGCGCTTCACCGTAATGGCTTCTTCAGACATTCAATGTATAAAAAATATTGTCAGTTTAAATAACGTATTTATATGATGTGTGGTAATTTCTGATTTGTCATTGTAATGTCATTTATAAAATTTTTGTATTAATGAATTTTTTATACTAATGTTTTATATTGACTGTAATTTTTATGGCACTGTATTTTTTCACACACTTGATCATTATGCTTTTGTGAGTTGATTTAGTAGAATTATGCATTGGTTAGTTTTGTAATACGTCAGGTCCATCCTGCCGTATAGGCTGATTTGTTACGTTATTTAAACTGACAATATTTTTCATACATTGAATGTCTGAAGAAGCCATTATGGTGAAAGCGCTAACATCCTTTTATTAAACCATTTTATTCATTGGACTTTATTACAGCTTCTTTCATTGGATTTCATCATATCTTGTACTTGGAACTTGAATTATTCAGTTACGTTTTTAGTGTTACAAGCCGTGTTTTGCACCTGTGGATGGTACGTATCAGGCTGGTTTTATTTATCTTATTTTGTTCCACGGGAGCATTGACCTATTGGTGGTATTATTTGTTATCATTATTAAGGATTTTATTGTTGTTAACAAAAGTGGATGCCTCTTGCAGAGTGTCAAATATTTTAGTTACTTCAAAAACAAATAATTTTGTCTTTGCAGAAAATATCAAAGTGACTTTAATATTGTTCTTTTTAAATTCCTTGATCAGTGGTAAACAGGATTCTCTTTTACTCATTACTTTACTGGAACAGTCATTGTCAAATCTGACTATAAGTTCATCTATTTTAATAGGTGCACTGGACTATGTTGTTTTTAATATTTGATCTTTTTCTAAGTTAGATATTAACTTAAGGATAATTGAAAATGGTCATGGGGTTTCCTTCTTCAAAAGTGCTCTCAGGGATCTATGCGCACTTTCAGTTCTAAAAGATAACATTTCAGGTAGAATTAATGCTTTATGTAGCCAGGTTGTTAGGAAGTTCATTATGTCGTCCTCATACTTTAAAGATATACAATAAATACTAATGTTATTTTATCTCAGTCTATTTTCTAAATCATCAACTTTATGTATGACCAAGTTATTTTGTTTTAAAAGAAATTCAGTCTGTGACTCACCTTTAGTCTGTGACTCACCTTCAGTTATTCTCCCTTCATGATCATTTAAAGATTCTTCCACACTGCTGTTTTGTGCACTTTTTTGTTTCAGATTAATTTCTAAATGTTCGAACTTCTTTCTGATCTCTGATTTGAAACTTTCTATTTTGCTATCTAGTTTGTCTATCTTAAGAAGTACATCCTGTACACTAGATATTATTGACTGGAATTCTTTTAACAGGAGAATCCTTAGTGCCATTTTTGAGTGGCTCATGTTGAAGTCTAATCTTTCTTAACCAAGTAGTTGAAATTCTGACAGGAAAATTACAGATACTGAAGAACCTGCAGCTATAAATATTTTTTCTGGCTATTAATGAATAAAATTAGCTAATAAGTATCTCCACATTTTAATTTTTTAATTATATTTTCTGTCAGCGAAAACTTTTCAGTCACAGGGCTCTTACCTAATGCTGTTCTCAGTTAAACATCTTGGCCATGTTTCCTGGAATAAAATGCTCTAATGGGAACTGTATGCAAGATTAAGCTTACCAAGAACTTTTTAGGAAAGATTAAAACATGCTATATTGTACCAAGCTTGGAAGTGATCGCAAATTACAGGCACCAAGGAAGGAAAAGGGACTCCAAAGGTGCAAGACACGGATGCCTTCTTGTCGCTAGATCGTTTTCTTTTCAGTGATGGAGATGTTAGTGAAGTATACAAGTAAAAGAGCTGCAGGATATGGAAAAGAAGGGGAATATTTTTACATGGGCCTGACCATATTTTAAAGTAGAAGATATCGAATGGGAAAGTGTAATAATCTCCAGAATAATCTGATGCATATAAGGGGAAATCAGCTAGAGAGTATAATAAAATGAAAGATATACTGCTAAAAAACAAGGCTATCTGGGGTCAAAGAGTGACAGTGAGCAAAATATCAAAAAATTGAGTTCTGGAGTTCAAGAGAGAGAAAAGTAGTACACGGACAACTTAAAGAACAAAATGAAGAAGCTGTTCAGTAAATGGAATGGGGAGATGGACCTTTAATGGCGAATGAAAGATCCGGTTTCATTTAAATGTAGTCTTTCAGACAAAAATACAGTATTCTCTTTGCATAAGTCTAGGAATGCACCCATATTAAAGCAGGCCTTCAAATTTTGCATGCATTTTCAGTGAATGCACTTTCAATCAGTGAAAATAACCTTTAGTCAGGAATACCGATAAGAATAAAACGTGCTAACAGAATGTGGAGTACATTGAGTATAAACTGATCTTGTCTAAATGGTATGAGGCTTGGGAACCAAGGTTAAATACACATAGATATTTACAGGGTTTTGGTATTATTAGGAGATACTTTGGTTAGTTAATTTGGACTGATATGTAGATATTCATTGCAGTGCAGTCCTCAGACATTTGGTAGAAACACTTGAGAATGAGTGCAGAAGTCAGGTCAAATATCCAGCATTCCAGAATATTCATTATTTTATTCAGGAGGAAAGGAATATGAGTGCAGAAGCTGCAGTCATAATTATCCAGTATATTTCAGTTTATCAGCACTGCTATTGGACAGAGTAAGATTTGACATTCTAAATACATAATTTATGGACAGTATAATGAGTGCAGAAGCTATGGACATTAAGATTTGATTTGGATATTTTTGACATATACATCCACTGTACATAATAAAACATTCTTAACTGACAGAACTACAGTGTATTCAGACTTTTATTCTGAAAGGTACTAAAAGGTTTGGTACATAAAGGAAAAACTGGCACCTGTACAGCATAATTCTGGGTAATTAAAAGATAAAGACATCCATTCCAGTTTCTTCCAGTTCTTTCCGGTGTTCTACTGTCTTATTAATTAGTACAGAGAACATGATTGTATGACATTAATGACTGCTTCCTTTTGTCTCCCATCTCATAAAACGGATCCATGTCAAAATGACAAAAGCAAGATTTCCATATTATGGTACATTGAAACCAACACCTGTAAACAAATAAAAACAATGAACAAAATCGTTACATGGAAAAAGAAATAAAACAAAGTACAACCACTCCTGTACTCTAAATGGGGGGGGGGGGCTTTAGTCTCCATGCCACTTATCTAAATATAGGTGCTTCACAGTTACATAAATGTGTGCAAACACTGGTATAATAGAAGCATGATTCTACTTTCCATTTACAGCATTTTCTGTTTATCTACACATTGTTGACCAGATTAGTCCCAGTAAGCCAACAGCCCTTTTTTCAGGGGAGACCCAGAATGTGGAATTCATACTGACTAGGGGAAATTTGGACATTGCATCACAGAACTTCACATACTCTGTTCAATAGGTGCCATGGGCACTTTCAAATCAACGTGAGATACCACCAATCCAGACAGATGGGAACTCAGTTTAATGTCTCATCTGAAAGATGTTATTAACATCTAATGTAAAGGATATCTGCTTTATGCAGCAATACAGACTAACTGTACACTTCTTCTTCTTTCAGCTTTTCCCGGTTAGGGGTTGCCACAGTGGATCACCTGTCCGCTCATGATTGGCAGTGGAGTTTTACAGTGTCGAGTTGCCAGCCCATCGCCCAACCTTCCACAGAAGGCACACACACACACACTTATGTCTAGGGCCAATTTAGAGTGTGCAATCCACCTACAGCATGTCTTTGGGATGTGGGAGGAAACCCGCGCGACCACAGGGAGGACATGCAGACTCCGCACAGAAGGCACCCCAGCCAAGAATCGAACTGGAGAACCTCTTGCTGTGAGGCAGCAATGCTAACCGCTGCACCACACAGACTAACTGTACACAAAATTCAAAAAAGATACCACAGCATTACTGTATTATATTTCTCATTCTCATTCTTACAAATTCTGTGTAAATTAGAACAGTTCACAAATGCTAAGTGGTGGGAATATCAAAATATACTAATAACAATGGTATGCACTGTTAGTGCATTGATGTTGGCAATCTAATGTTAACAGACTCAGTGAACAATACTGCATGGAAATGATATACCCCAGGCAAAGCATACACTGAAAGTACTGACTCATGTCTTCAGTCTATTCCATTGATGTCTGAGAAATTTGTGTGAAATGGAAAACCTGAGAATTATACGGAAAAGAAAAATAGACCAGAACAGTACCATGAGAAGGGCTATGAACTTTGGGGATACATTATTGCATTAACTATCCAACTGGTTAAGTAGGGATAAAGTGGATATAAAATCGTATGAGGGATCAGAAAGGAGAAGAAAGCTAAGTGAAATGACCCTCTGAAAACATGAATACAAGTATTTAAAACACAGCACATAAAGTGGGAAAATGAAATGCTACAGAAGATCATAAGAAAACTCAAGGAGGAAGGAGAAACTGATGCAGGGAAGAAATTGTAATGTAAACTTGAATAAGTAAAGAGGAATTTATTATATGAAAAAATAAAGAGGCAAAACTGAGGAGAAAAGAGTGACTTTTAGAGAATTAATATAAAGATCTTCACATTTTATCACGGATACAGGTCTCCAGTGAATTTTAACTGTTTGGATAAAATATACATATGCCTTATTTGATGTATGTGTGCTAAACTAGAATGTGACTATATACATATAATGTAAAATGATACTGAATGGTGTAAAGTTGTGTGTGACCTTACATACTGTATGTACTATAATGTGTATGTAACATTGTGATACCTGCAACATTATGTATATTTCAGTGTTATACTGTATAGTTTCACTTTTAACACAAGTTAACTTCCTATGTAAATGTATGTAATGTGTAGTGTTTCTCCCAATTCCTGCAATGAAAAGGGGCTTTGCTCAACTGGACTTGTGTGGTAATCAAAGGCAAATAACTAAATAAATGCATTCATAAATGCATAGATACATATGCACATGCATTTATACAATATGGCTTTCTATTGAAACATTGACTATAAACTCCTGGCATCTACAATTCATAATTTTGATGAATTTAAAATTATACTTTTTTTTTGCCCCCAGACCAAATTCTGACCTGAGATAGTAGAGTGCTACCTAACTCATAAAAATATACTTTAGGTTGCACAGCATAGGGGAAAGGGTGAACAACATTAAACTCAGCATTCCAGTGGGTTGTGCTTCTTATGCATTCCTGTTGCTTTGGATTACACCAGAAGAGGAGAAACTGCCTTTTATAGCTTTCACTATTAGTGTGCTCAGTAACTTTCAATTACCCTTGTTTTCTCATTCACTTAGTTGATATATTGAAACGTTGCTGACATAAAATTTGCTTATATTTTGCTGAATGTTAATATCTTATGTTGTAGTTTTATTACCTCTTATTGTCACAGCATGAAGTTATGGGAAAGAGTAGTGGAAGCTAGGTTAAGAAAGGAGGTGATGATTAGTGATCAGCAGTATGGTTTCATGCCAGGAAAGAGCACTACAGATGTGATGTTTGCTCTGAGAGTGTTGATGGAGAAGTACAAAGAAGGTCAGAAGGAGTTGCATTGTGTCTTTGTGGATTTAGAGAAAGCATATGACAGGGTGCCTAGGGAGGAGTTATGGTATTGTATGAGGAAGTCGGGAGTGTCAGAGAAGTATGTAAGAGTGGTACAAGATATGTACGAGGGTAGTGTGACAGCGGTGAGGTCTGCGGCGGGAGTGACCAATGCATTTAAGGTGGAGGTGGAATTACATCAAGGATCAGTTCTGAGCCCTTTCTTATTTGCAATGGTGATGGACAGGTTGACAGATGAGATCAGACAGGAGTCCCCGTGGACTATGATGTTTTCAGATGACATTGTGATCTGTAGTGAGAGTAGGGAACAGGTGGAGGAGACCCTGGAGAGGTGGAGATATGCTTAGGTTCATAGGTTCATAGGTAGGTACTAGGCTATTGGCCCTACAAGCCTAGCCAAAAAATGTACCCTGGCTTTCGCCACCCAAGAAAATTATTTTCCTGTGCCCCTGTCGAGCAGAGCCACAGAAGTGATCCCTGGGGTGAATTTCCCATTTCCCATCCAATCATCAAGATTTTTCTTGAAGAGTGCTAATGAGGAGCTCTGTTTGACATAGATAGGTAGTCTGTTCCAGAGTATGGGAAGTCTCTGGGACAGGAATCTATCCCTCCAGCATGTTCTGTTTATTGTGATGACAAGGTTTAGGTCCCTAGAGAGTGTAGCTCAGAGGGATTGGGATTTCTTTAAGTGGAGCATGTCCAACAGCTTTGGGTTTGACATAGCTTTGTATGTTAGGGAGAGATTGCCCCTGAGTAGGCGATATGCGATGGAGTAAAGCTGTAGTTTTTTTAGACGGTCTGCATAGGGCATCTGTTTGAGGCCAGTAATCCTGTTTGTGAGGTATTTCTGTGGTCTTTCCAGTTGTTGTAGATGCCTTGTGAGGTACATACCAAAAGGGGCGTTGTACTCTACAATGGGTCTAATGAGTGATGAGTAGAGGGGAACAATGACCTCTTTTTTTCTGGATGAGAATCCGTTTGTGATGAGATGAGCCACGTAGAAGGATTTCCTGACCACTGTGGCAATGTGATTATCAAAGGAGGGACTACTGTCCACCTGTGTCCCAAGGTCTCTTATCACATTTTCGGCATTAAGTAGACTACCAGCTATGTGGTAGTTCATGGGTACAGAGTTTTTACCAAAGGGGATGACAATACACTTTTTGGCATTGAGCTTCAGGCCATGGCTCTAGAGAGAAAAGGAATGAAGGTCAGCAGGACTAAGACAGAATATATGTGTGTGAATGAGAGGAAGGATAGAGGAATGGTGAGGATGCAGGGAGTAGAGGTGGTGAAGGTGAATGAGTTTAAGTACTTGGGATCAACAGTTCAGAGTAATGGTGAGTGTGGAAGAGAGGTGAAGAAGAGAGTACAGGCAGGATGGAGTGGGTGGAGAAGAGTGTCAGGAGTAATTTGTGACAGACGAGTATCAGTAAGAGTGAAAGGGAAGGTCTACAAGAAAGTAGTGAGACCAGCTATGTTATACAGGTTGGAGACAGTGGCACTGACAAAAAGGCAGGAGTCAGAGCTTGACGTGGCAGAGTTGAAGATGTTAAGATTTGCACTGGGTGTGATGAGGATGGACAGGATTAGGAATAAGTATATTAGAGGGTCAGCCCAGGTTGGAAGGTTTGGAGACAAAGCCAGAGAGGCAAGATTACGTTGGTTTGGACATGTGCTGAGGAGGGATGCAGAGTATGTTGGGAAAAAGATGCTAAGGATGAAGCTGCCAGGTAACAGGAAAAGAGGAAGGCCTAAGATAAGGTTTATGGATGTGGTGAGAGAGGATATGCAGGTGGTTGGTGTGACAGAGCAAGATGCAGAGGACAGGAGGAAATGGAAACAGTTGATCTGCTGTGGCGACCCCTAATGGGAGCAGCCGAAAGAAGAAGAAGAATGTACATATTAATGAAGGGAAGTAGAGTTAGATGAACAGTTTAAAATAATTAAGAATGAGAAACTTACAGGGTAAATTAACAGCTGCTGTGTACTGCGAGTTGTCATTTTCACATGGTGTAATCAAATTTTAATGTCAGGATGTTAAGCTTAGATTAGAACAGTTCATAATGGCTAAAACACACACTCAAATTAAACATGCATGAATTATTTTATAAATTGGCAAGATTGCTTGTAATACTAGAATTAATAAGAAGAATAATCATCTTATGAATAATATGCAAATGCACAAGGAACGAACTATCTAATATGTAAGATTAATAAAAGAGTAATATCAGTATGTTAAGAAATATATATATATATATATATATATATATATATATATATACATACTATAATCTCTAATACAGACCTGATGGTTAAATAGTTCTTTGGTGGGAGATTTTAAAAGCTCATCTTTTTCTTTTCTGTAGAACTCTGTAGTCTTACTGCTCATTACCCAATCAGATAACCTCTTACAATTGTTTTCTACTCTTTCCAAGGCAAAGTAGTTTCTAACGTCTATGTTGCCAGACAGAAAAAAGGAAAGCATGCCTCCTAGTGCTGCCTGTGTCTTTCCTCTGAGGCTTTATGGCATCATATTTCCCTCATCTAAGTGTCTTAGTCATCCATGTCATATCTCCCCTTTCTCATCTATCCTGTTTTTGCATCTCTGGACCTTCATTCTTATTATTACTCTTGTAAAAATTATTTGTATCTTCTTACACAGCCTTATATCCTTAGCATTTTATAAATATTTTATAAACATTTTCCCAGCTTGGGTCACCTGTGATAGTGCTTTTGAGTAAAAGTTGGACTTAATACCAATCAACCTGCTAAACAGGAACTAAGAATTGTTACACTCAATATAGGTTCAGTGACATAACACATCTTAGAAGTAGATGGCATGATGGTTTGGAAGAAAGTGGACATCATATGTATCCAAGAGACAAGGTGGAAGGGCAATGCAGCAAAGCCACTTGGCCTTGGAGCCAGAATCTACTACTCAAGAGGAGGACAGTCTTGAAATGGTGAGGGAATTGTGATGGACAGGCTTCAGAAGACAATGAGGAATGTCATCAGAATTAGTGACAGACTCATGGCAATCACACTACAGACTAATGACAGGTCACTATTCATAATCTCAGCCTATACCCCTCAATAGGGTTGTGATAGCGAGGAAAAGAGTGCATTCAGATAATGGATGACCTGAATGCACATATCGGGACACACAGAACAGGCTATAGGACTGTATGGGTCCACATGGGTGGGGCAACAGGAATAAAGAAGTAGATGCCATTCTAGATTTCTGGCTGCCAAATGGCTTGATTGTAGCCAATACATGGTTCAGAAAGAGATACAGTCACAAGATTACATACAAAAGTGGCCAACATCCAACTCAGGTAGACATCCTCCTTATAAGGAAAGGGCACTGGAGTAGAATCAGCAATTACAAAGTCATCCCCAGTGAAACAGTCAGCCCACAGCATAAACCACTGGTTGCCACAGTCAACTGCAAGCAGTGGTCAGAGAAGGATCTAAGGTCAACAGAGACCAGGCTGAAGGCCTGTAAGTTGACAGGAGAGAAAACACAACAGTTCAAGGAATTATTCAGGGTTTTAGCACCTCATGAAGAGGAGGAAGGTTGTGTGTCCAAAATGCTGACATGTTAACAGCCCATTTTCTTAGCTTTGCTATCTTGGTAATATATCTGAGAGAAAAGTTTAAAAACCGGGACTACTAAACTTTTGAAACTCATCGAATAACATGTACTGTAGTCTTTGGAAGTCTACATTGGATTACTTTATTTTAATTCTTCAGTTTTTGTCAAAATTTAAACAGAAAGGGCTATGATTTCTCTTAACAATGAGTTGTTCAAAGAACACTTCGAATGACCAGATAATGAGGAAAGAACTACAAACCTTACTATCTACTATGCGGGCTGTATCTTTGAAGTTTGATGAACTTGACTCTTTTAAAGAAAAATGTATAAAACAAATGGAGCAGTTTCAAGAGTTAATAATAGAACATAATACTCAGATTGATGGAATAGAAGAGGCACTAAATGAAATGGAAGGCAGGCTACTGCAAAAGAACATCAGTTTGATTTTCTCTCAAAACAAAATACTTTTTACTAAATAAACTAGATAACCTAGAAAATAGGTCAATGAGAAACAACCTGCACATTTGTGACCTACCAGAAAAGACTGAAGGAGACAATATGGTAACATTTTCTCACAACCTGGCTACCAAATGTTACGAATTTACCTGATTCTCTTTGTTATGGAACTAAAAGAGCTCATAGGTCAATGGTAGTGCACTCACTTTCTAGTAAAGCAAATTAAAGTCCATCATCAATAATAGTAAGATTAATTTCTTCTCAGGACAAGGAATTAGTGCTAAAAACTGTGTAGTCAAACTTTAATGGCAAATTCAAAAACAATATAATAAGATTTGACAATGATTACTCATCAGAGGTAATCTCTAAAAGAAAGAAATGTCTACCCTTAATAAAAGAATTAAACAAGAGACAATTCAAGGTTCATCTACTATTTCCTGCAAGGTTTAAAATCTTTTCTTTTCCAGATGGTGCCAAAACCTTAGACAACTTTAGATGCAGCTGTATCTTTTTTAACATCTAACAAAGAAGGAATATAAAAGAAAATGACAACTTCTGAGAAATGCATCACACTGTATGTTCTTTAGTGTACTGTAGACATAGAGACTTAGATACAGCTTAAAGAAATCAGTTAAATGAG
This sequence comes from Protopterus annectens, assembly GCF_019279795.1. Lineage (NCBI taxonomy): Eukaryota > Metazoa > Chordata > Ceratodontiformes > Protopteridae > Protopterus > Protopterus annectens. Next base: position 516,029,740 of record NC_056740.1, on the reverse strand, counting down.
CCTTTAAACTGCCTATATGAACATGCCGAGTTACTATAGATTTCTCAAAATGTTCTAAGCTTTATAAAAAAGTTATGTACTTGTGTCTCAGAAGTTTCTCTATGAATGTTGCATGGCTTAAACTGCTTTAATGGTTGATTTACACTTAAAACATGATAGGGAGTATAGTTTTACTTCTGTAATTAATAAAATGTATTACTGTTATAATAAAACTTGTTTCTGATAGATGTAAACTTTTTTCTAAATGTACAGAGACTTGTTTGGGCTTACAAACAGTCACTTTGAGGGAGGAAAATTCTTTACACACTCCATTAACTTGGAACATGTTTACAAGTTTTCAAATTGCTTACTGACTTGTTCCTCAGCTTCCCACTGAAGTCACTAGCTGAAAAGATTATTTTCTTGTTCCTAGGATGGTTTTCATTATTAATCACTACAGAAGCTGAAAACTCCTTTGCAACTGTGCTAGTGCTTAAAAATGAAAGGAAATGGTCCAGAAATTATGTGGTCACCATGGTTAAAGATAAAACACTCAGGTTAAAGGTCAATAATGAGTTGTTTGAAATGTTCAGCTTCTTAAAGGGATACTTACTTAAAAACATGCAAAATTGTACTAATTGAACTGATAGTTAAAGTAATGCGAGATTTATTAACAAGTAATTCAGTAAAATTATAAAAGAGATACAGTATGTTTGATTTCAATTTAAATAGTTAGAAAACTGCTGTAAATGGATGACATACAAAAAAGAGAATGATGTCAAGCAGATCGTACTTCTACTCCCTATAATGCTGGCAGCTTCATTAAGTTCAATCATAGAAATGGAATTTTGACAACTTTTTTACAAGTCTGCACTTATTTACTGCTTAATTACATTAATCTGAAGGATAAATATTAGATCACCTTTCCTAAAACAAGTTTGATTAAAGGGCAACTATTGAATATTATAAGTAAATACTAAAGGTCAATGTAAATTGTGCTTTTTATTTCAAAATAATATGAGTAGTATAGGAATATGAATATGTTTAACGTATTCTCTTGGAGTTGAACTCCAAGAATATAAGAAAATAGTTTATATGAAAAGGATATGAGATAAAGTAAGCTTTTTCTGTTAGAATGTTTAGATAGTTGGGCTAAGAAATTACTCTTGGAGGGAGTGTTAGATGGTATGCTTGAATGACTAGTCTATTCAAAGCTGGGGTTTATTTCCACATAGGAGGGTTAGTCTGTTTTTTTTTTATCTCAAATTTTCCTGTTTTATTGTTCATTTCTTTTTATTGGGTGTCTATGAGTTAAAATTACTGCAATACATCAAATGAAAATAAGTCATTCTCTGTAGTTAAACATGTTTGCTCACTGATAAAAATATATACATATGACTTGCACTTTAAGGAATAATAATTTAGCTATTAATTGTATTTCCATTAATGTAAATGGTTTGAATAATAACTGCAAAAGTGAAGTCTCCTGAAATATCTGCAAATGTTTAATGCACAGATTATTTTTCTTCAAGAAACATACCTTATACAAGAGGACATAAATAAAATCAATACTAATAGTTTTACAGTTTTAGTTAGTTCTCATTATAAACAAAAAGAGTAGAGGAATAGTCTTATGGAAAATCTCAATCTTAATGCCAAAAATTTTAAATACATACCTTGATAAAACAGGGATGTTCTGCTTAGTAATGTTAGTCATAAATTGGAAGATATACACTATAGTAAACATTTATTAGGTGTCAAAGTAGCCAAATAACACTTGGAAAATATTCTACATCATGCTAAAGGGGAAATAATTATAGCAGGAAACTTAAATTGTATAATGAATGATGGGGGCACTGATGCAAAAACACACAAAAGAAAAAAAATATATCTAAGGTGCTATCTGATTTTATTGAAACTTTTAACATTGTAGACACTAATGAATATTCTGATCCTAATACTTTATTCTTTACACATTTGTCTCATTGCTATGGCACACATTCAAGAATAGACAGAGTATACATATCAAGAGATCTAGCCTCAAAGCTGGATAAAGTCAAAGTAGTCAGTCACATGCCCGTTGTCAGACCATAACATAATCACTTTTGACCTAGACTTGAATACAAAATGAAGAATAATTGTAATTAGAATCCCTTCATGCATAAAAAATCTAAAGGATTTTAAGGAATTTTATGTTAAAGAAATACAAACATTTTTAAGCATAAATCTTATCGAAGATGTTTCTGAAATATATATATATATATATATATATATATATATATATATATATATATATATATTTATGGGACTCTTTGAAGTCATACTTCTATGGTAAAGCATTAACATGGTTGAATAATAAGAAAAAAGCAATGGGACAAAAGCTTACTGGAATTACAAGAAAGAATTGATACACTAAAACTAGACATTCAGAAGGGAAAGATAAAGTTAATAAGGGAACTAGATAACATGAATAAAAAATATCTAGACACACTACATCATAAGCCAGTAATCAACCTAGAGAACATCAAACTATGTTCTTATTTGATGACTCCCAGGAATCAGAAAAGAATAGCTAATAGAACTAAAAAGATCATAAAGGCAAATCAGGTAAATTAAATATACATTCCAGATACTAAAAAAGTATCACACTTAGAAGTGATACTGGAGGCATTTAAATAATATTTTATTTTTTTAACATTTGTTTACCAGGAAAGTCTGACTTGGAATGAGTCAGTTTTCAGTGGAGGCCCAGGGAGAAATGCTCCAGATGCATGGCTTTGTAATATGGGAGGAAAGCGGAGCACCCAGAAGAAACCCACATGAATGCAGGGAGGACATGCAGACTCCTCACAGAAGACACACCAGTCAAAAATCAAACCAAAGAGCCTCTTGCTGTGAGGTAACAATGTTAACTGCTATACCACTGTGCCAGCCAATAAGGTAAATACTCAAAAGGAGAAGATAGAACCTCAAAACATGCTAAATTTTTTCTGTAGTAAATATATTAAAACCAAACTTACTTATGATCAAAGGTTCATAGATTAGTACTTGGCTAACTGTCCTTGTGGACCACTTTAAGCCTAGCCAGTTACCGCATGAGAGAATCAAACCCTGCACCTTTTGTTTGTAAGGTAAACACCTTAACCATTATGTCAACCTCATATAAAATCAATAAACAAACAACTATGACTGAACTTAAATCCCAAATTAGTAACTTAAAGGTAAATAAAGTACATGACATAAATAATGTAATCCCAGAAATGTTTAAACTACTAACCACAGAAGCACTAGCATTATTATTAAAAGTGTTTATATTAGTAAAAGAAGGCAAAATATTCCTCCGTCTTGGAAATACACAATAATACCATCTATTTTGAAGACAGATACAAATGCAAATGCAGGTTCATCTTACAGACCTATATCTTTACTTAATATTGACTATAGGATGCTCATGGCAATACATGCAGCTAGAATTAAACAATTACTTTCACTATTAATAGGCAAATATCAAATTGGCTTTATAAAAGGCAGAAATACACATGATAATATTAAAAAGAATCATATCTTTAATTGATTATATTAATTATACTAAAAATAACACAACTATGGTCAGTTTAGATATAAATAGGGCCTTTGATTCTGTTCACTGGGATTATCTATAGTTAGTTTTAAAAGAATATGGATTTTTCACAAAAATTCATGCTATTAATTAAATCACTTTATGAAAAATCCCTAGCATATATAAAGATAGGATTATCCTTTTCTAAATCTATAGAAATTACTAAAGGCAAAGAAGGGATGCCCCTTGTCACCACTATTATTTGCCATAGTAATTGAACCTTTTGCAAATTGTATTTGGATGGACAAAAATATTAAGGGCATACAAACTGACAATAGTCTGGAAATGATTATTCAGCTGTTTGCAGATGACATTCTACTAACTTTAAAAGACAATGATAACTCACTTAAAGCTCTATTAAATACAACTGAACATTTTCAGAGCCTCTTAGGCCTCAAATTTAATGAAAATAAGACAAAGATGTCACTTATAAAATTCCAGGAAGAAAGATGTAAATAAGGAATTTTCTAAATATATAGCTGCAGACAATGAAAATACTTAGGGGTCACATTAACAGATGAACTAGATAAGACAATAACAATAAACTGCACTAATATCTTAAATAATATTAAAATACCTATTCAGAAATTGAATAAATTATTTTTCACAATCGAAGACAGGCTATGTATAATTAAAATTATTATTTTCCCAAAAATATTATATTTTATACAAGCCTTCTGTATCCCTCCCTCCAAATCTTACATAAAACAATTTAATAAACTAATGGTAAACTTCCTGTGGTATCCTAATAAATCCAGAATAGCTTTGAATCATCATTTAAATGACTGGGAAGCAGGAGGAATTATTCTTCCAGATATAGAAATGCATGCACTGTTGTCTATCTTAAAAACAATGTCATTATGGGCAAACAGTGCTCACTCTGACAAATAAAAACATGCATAAAAGGATATAGCTAAAATCAGGTCTTACACTGCTATCACAATATACAGAAATGGTAAAAATGATTTTCTCTGGATGATGAGAGACCATTTTGTAGGAAATAAACACAATAATATAAGTTCCAAGTTAAAAAATAACATAAAAAGGAATATAAAACCTTTATGAACAGAAATCCTGAAATAAATGCCTATTTATCCTTGCTATATCCTATTGCATATACACAAAATAACATTAAAACAATCAGGATTCTTAGGAACCATGGACTGAACTACTGGTTTCAGTTACTAGATTCTGGGAAAGGTTTAACAATGGGACAAATAAGAAACAGTTTGATTTAGGTAATGATCTATGGCTAAGTATACAGGGTATACGACAATACATTTTAAACAGATTGGAAACAACACAATTAACAATCAGACAAAATGTACTAAAACTTATAGGGCATATGATCTTTTAAACAACACAAGCTGTTCATGGAAAAGGCTACTTATCAAACATCTATAAAATAATTTAAAAAATGAAGCTATACCATAAGGAAAATTTCTTGGACTACTATAAAACAATCAATAATCAAATTCCTAATGACAATGATAAAAACTAATACTTCTCTCCACAAAGCAAACATATCCAAATCCAGCTCCAGACAAGTGACAAGTGGAGTACCTCAGGGTTCAGTCCTGGGGCCGCTCTTGTTTGGCATCTACTTCTCTGAAGTACAGGTTAACACTAAGGGACTCTGGCTAACAAAGTTTGCAGATGACTGCAAACTGGGAGCCATTATTGAATCCCCAAATGATGTGGATACTCTACAAAAGGGCCTTACAGAAACAGATGCTTGGTGCCAGAGCCATGGGCTCAAGCTCAATGCCAAGAAATGTATTGTTATCCCCTTTGGGAAAAAACATGTATCCATGAATTACCATATAGGTGGCAGTACACTAAACACAGAAAGTGTGATAAGAGACTTAGGGACACAGGTGGACAGTGGTCTCACCTTCGATAACCACATCGCCACAACAGTCAGGAAATCCTTCTATGTGGCACACCTCATCATGAAGGGCTTTTCATCCAGAAAAAAGGAGGTCATTGTCCCACTGTACTCATCCCTCATTAGACCCATTATAGAATACAACGCCCCATTTGGTATGTACCTCTCAAGACATCTGCAACAACTGGAAAGTCCTCAGAAATACCTCACTAAAAGAATCACAGGCCTAAAGCAGATGCCCTATGCTGACCGCCTTACAAAACTCCAGCTATACTCTGTCACATATTGTCTACTCAGAGGCGATCTCTGCTTAACATACAAGGCCATGTCAAACCCAGAGCTGTTGGACATGCTACACTTAAAGAAATCCCAATCCCTCAGAGCTACACGCTCCAGGGATCTAAACCTTGTCATCACAATAAACAAAACATGCTGGAGGGATAGGTTCCTGACCCAGAGACTCCCCAGACTCTGGAATAGATTGCCCATACATGTCAAGCAGAGTGCCTCTTTGGACCTCTTCAAGAGGAACCTTGACGATTGGATGGGAGAAAGGAAATTCACCCCAGGGATCACGTCAGTCGCCCTGCTAGACAGGGGTCCAGGAAAGTAAATAATGTGGGAAGAAATAGCCAGGGAATTGTTATGGCTAGGCTTGTATAGGCCCTAGGGCTGATAGCCTAGTACCAACCTATGAACCTATGAACCTATATCTTTCATTGCAATGGAAGTTTTTCACATGGAAGTTTATTCATAGGTGCTGCATAATGCCACATAAAATAGAAATAATATGTAAACAAAATATAGGATGCCGGAGATGCAAAAAGAACTTGAAAGTAAACTGGTTGCATATGTGTTATGAGTGTCATTTGCTTAAACCATTTTGGAATAAAGTTAATTATTTCTCGCAAATAGTTTTTAATGATAATTTTCAATTGTTAAAATCTCTGATATGAATGCACCCATATACCCCAATGTGTTGCTAGAACAAAGTTCCCACTCCTATGGACACTACTAGCTATAGCACATAAAACCATTACTATAAATTGGAAAAGTGACTTCACCCACATTTAAAGAATACAGAAACATTACACTGAATGCATCATGAATGGAAATGAGAACCATTGGCATGAGAACAGAAAGAATCACATCCTATTGCAACTCATGGCAGAAAATGACTGAAACACTGCAGAGAGAACCTGTAACACTGCATAAAATGAACTTTGAATGAAAAAAATGTATACTATCTTTATAACTTTAGACACCCTTGTAAATAGTTTGTTTTGATGTTATATTGTTGTTAACATGTGTAAATTGTTATATACTACAATGTTATGGAAAATATATTAGTTTGGAAAATTCAATAAAAATATTTAAGAAAAAAGAAGAGGAGGAAAAATGTGGAATTGAAGAAGAATATTATTGCTTGAAAATAGCATGTGTACGGACTATAGAATAGATATGCATCTGAGCCAGGTATGGAAATAAAGTAAACAAATCAATAAATAAAGAAAGAACTGACTATACACAGCTAAAAGCATAACATTTAATGGTAAGTGTTTTTGAGCTAAACGCTCTTCATCAGACCATAACAATACAGAAAAAGGACATTTAAATAGTAAAACCAACAAATCACATTTTACATTCAATTATTCAAAGTATTAGCCTTCTAGCTTTCAATATAGGTCTTAAAGGAACCGTAACATTCAACCCAAAGTCCTTGTCTATTCACAGTTCCACAATCCATCTAGTCTTTGGCTTCTCTGTAAAGTTCTTAACATCACCAACTCTCAAATTCCTATTAATTAACTGGAGCACCATAAACTTGAAAGAATGTCTGGGAAAATCAGCCACATGCTTTGCCAGAGCATTAGTGGCTTTACAATTCTGGATATCCCGGAGATGCTCCAGTATCTACTCTTTAAAAGTTTGGTTAGTTTTTCCTACATGGAAGTGGAACAATCCTGATAAATAGCTAAATAAATCAAATCAACACTCTTGCAATCAGCATAAAAGTTAAGCTGACATTTCTTCCCCGTATTTTTTGTTTCTGTGTTGATCCAACTTTAAGCAACATTTTGTGTTATTTTCCTCTTCATGGAAATAAAGTAAATAAAGAAAGGTGGTGTTGGAATGCAAAAGTCGAGGAAGTCATCAAAAGAAAACAGGAGTGCAGGAAAAATGGGAGATAGAAAACATGGGCCAGGCTTGCTAGGAATGCTGGTTGGCTAACAAATAGGCTAAGACGGGAATTGGAATAGCAAAGAGCAAGGCATCAGAGAAACTCTACCAGTTTTTGGAAAGTGATTCAGTGGAGGGAACAAAGAAATTCTATCAGGTTGCAAGGCAAAGACAGAAAGATAAAGAAGATAGTGAGACACCCTTCATAAGGGATGCCAGCAACAACCTGCTCACCAATCTATATGACATCAACAGCAGATGGAAGGAGTACTTTCAGCAGCTTCTGAATGTAGAAAACCCCACAGAAGCTGTACTGCCCCAAACACAGCCTACAATGAGAAAAGAGTAGGAGCCCGCCCTCGAGGAAGTAAAAACAGCACTAAGGAAAATGAAGTCAAGGAAAGAGGCAGGCTCAAATGAGGTCACAATGGATATGACCAAGATATTGGGTGAGATAGGGGAGAAATGACCCCTGAGGGTACTCATAGCAGTCTGGGGAGAAAGGTATATGCCAGATGACTGGGGAATAAGCATACAAGTGCCAGTATTCAAGAACAAAGGGCCATTCATAACTGTGGGCAATATAGAGATATCAAACTCCTATCACACTGCATGAAAGTTCTGGGGAAGGTGATCAATAAATGAATATGCAGACTAGTAGAAAATAAGATGTGAGCTGAGACACTGCATGAAAGTTCTGGAGAAGGTGATCAATAAATGAATATGCAGACTAGTAGAAAATAATATACGAGCTAAGTAGTTTGGATTCAGATCAGAATGCAGCACAACTGACCCAATGTCTGCAGTGTGACAGATATTTAAGAAGAAGCTACAAATGGGGAAAGAGTTCAACTGGGCATTCCTAGACTTGGAGAAGTCATATGACAAGGTCCCAAGAAAGCTGATTTGGTCAGTCCTGGGGTAGTTCAAAGTCCCATAAACATTGTTAGAATTTGTCTATGTACAAGGACCCAATGACTGAAGCATGAACAGTGTTCAGTCTCACAGATGGGTTCCCAGTGGGAGCAGGTGTGCATCAGGGCTAAGCTCAGAGCCTACTGCTTTTCTTAATGGAATGGGCTATATTAGCAAACAGGTTAAAGGGGACAGATCAACAAAGTTTCTGTATGCAGATGAAGTGTCATTATAGGCGCACTCTGAGCAAAAACTAAAGCAAAGTGTAGGGGAATGGAATACAAAACTGAAGGATCATGGGACAAAACTGAGTACAAATAAGACAGTTGCAATGGCAGCAAAATGGGGAAATCAGAATAAACTGAGAACTGAGATAAAAGGAAAAATAATGGAACAGATTAACAGCATCAAGGAACTGGGAGGAGTGGTTAAGGAGAAGGAAAGCCTAAATGAGGGAGTCAAAGCTAGAATGAGAGGGGCTGCAGCCATCTGAAATGGAGTGCCAGGGCTAAAATATGACAGAAGAATGCCAAAGAAGCTGAAAAGACAGGTGTACATAACAGTGGTGCAGCCAATACTACTGTATGGTTCAGAAACCTGGGCAGTAAAGGCAGAGCAGCTGAAGACGTCTGAGCTGATGGAAATGAAGTGCCTTAGGTGAGTGGTAGTATGCACACTATGGGGCAAATAGTGAAATGAGGACATAGGAGCAGAAGACAAAGTAACTCCAATTGCAGAAATGGTCAAAGGGAAAAGAATATGGTGGTTCATGCATATGTCCAGAAACGCAAAAGGCAGTTTTGTGAAGAAGATTTTGGAGAGACAGAAAGAAGGCAAGATGAAACAAGGATGTTCAGCAAAGAAGTGCAGTCAGATGGATTGTGTAAGAGAAGACCTGTGCTAGGCACAAGTGTCAAAGAAGATAGGAGAGTGGCATTGAATAGGGAGGTATGGCAAAAGGTAACACAGCACCCTGACCCTATGTAGAAAAATGGGAAAAAGGGGGATGATGATGAACATGATGAAAGGTGTATATAGTTCATTCTATTATGTAGACTTTAATGTTGTATCTGTTGCTAAATTGTGTAGTGCAATTACCTTTCCATTGTTACTGTATTATTTTGTACTTCAAGGATCTTGTTGTTGTTGCATTAAATATGTTTGTATTTCTGCAACTGTTGCCCAGACTAAGACTAAAATTGTTAAGCTGTGATCAGCATTATATCACAGTTAACATATTCAAAAATAAATAAATAAGACATGGCTGGATGAGCGGAAATGACATTTGTCTGATAAGAGGAGGAGGATCTTTAGTTGAGTCTTAAATTTAGGGTAAGACAAGGCCTTTTATTTGTGGGGGAATACTTTCTCAGATATTCAGACCTAGTATAGAAAAGCAGTGATTTGAGTTTCGTTTTGGGGGCTTGCAGTTTGAGGGCAGAGTGCTTAAGGTTTATGAGCCTCTAAGAGGGCATTTGTCTAATCACCTAAACTGGTAGGGGAGAGAAGGTCTAACTGACTTGGACTTTGAATGAACGGGTCCCTAGGAGAAAATCAACCCTTTGTTAAAGAGGGATCCATTTTGTTGTTTTACAGTGGTGTTCATTTTTGGGGGACTGGGTAATGAATCTACAAATTGTATTGGTTATTATTTGACTGCATGTGTAGTTTGATTTTGATACTGAGGTTGTGAGGGAAACAATATTCAAGTTGGGAGAGTAGAATATTTTTACATATGGCTGTTCTGGAGGTTTTAGTAACAAAGGGAGAGATCTCTCTGGCCCAATGTAAGAGAGGTTAACCTTTTTCATTGTCTAGTCAAGGTAGAAGGAGAAGGTAATGAAAAGGTCAGGCCAACTGCCATTGCATTGAAAACAGATAATGTTTTCTAAGAGGGTGTTTTTGTTGTCATAGTTATGCAAAGAGTTTCATATTTTTTAAGATTCTGTTCATTTCAAAATATCATATGTATATATATATATATATATATATATATATATGTGTGTGTGTGTGTGTGTGTGTGTATATATATATATATATATATATATATATATATATATATATATATATATATATATATATATATATATTGGTTTTTTTTGTTTGTTTTGCTGGAATTGAGACTAAGGCTATTGTTGGAGATCCAGTGGATTAGGCCTTGGAAATCTGCTTGCAGGTCTGTTGGACATTGGGTATCATGTGCATGTCATGTGTAGTGGTGTATATATGCATATATATATATATATATATATATATATATATATATATATATATATATGATTTCAGCAATAACTTAGGAATAAAACCCTGGAAGTGAAATCTTGTGAACTATGCATGAACTAAATTATAGGGCTTTGACCCTTTGTCTCATTTACTAATTATATTGTTCTGCTGTTTGAATGCACAGATTCTTACAATGATCTGTTGGTTGTTTTGAGGGTGACTTTGTAAACAGATGTTAAAGTATATTCTGCATAGGTCAGTTAGTTATTTTTGTGATTCCTTTATAATCATTTAGAAGGCTTTGCCTGTCAATATGACAACCCAGGTGCATGTACCAGATGATATCTGACATCTTTGTTATGGGTCAGTCTAATATAGTAAATTCTAATGATCTGTTGTACTTCCAGTTTTACAGGTACATTAGTATCCTGATAAAAAAGCCAAACCTGCTCTATAAAATGTCTGACATGCCCAATTTTGCTTCCAACACTTAATCTCAAAGATGTAATTGGACTAAGAAAAGTATAAGATGAATTCAGCCACGTTGTCAAGAAACACTTTAAACTGCTTCACAGAACAGGATATATACAACATATAATACATCTTTTGGTCTCTTCTGAAAAAAAAAACTGTGAAACAAATATTAAGCAATACAAAATAATTCTGACATACCCAGGCTGCAGAAATAAAACTGCTTATTTGTAAATAGATCTCATGACCAACAATTTGAGGCATCACATATTTACTTCAGCCAGAATTATGGGAGAGTCATTATTTGATTTTGGGGATTTGATACAATATCTCCTTTTGCTGAATGGAAGAACAAATGAGAAACATATTTACATACATACATACATACATACAAATATTTCAAGCACTGGCAATGATGCCCTCCTAGCCTACCAATATACCAGTGCTGTTGTCCTCATAATAAATGTTCAGGCTGTTCATATTTAAACTAGTGCTTGCTTTAATGTAGTTTCATAGTCTATTCCATGCATCAGCTACTCTCTCAGTGAACCAATTAATATACTTCTCATTACTATAGAATCTTCTACAAACTTTGTCTGATGATTCTCTACTAATTTTGATAATCCCAAACATTCAAAGAGGTAGTTGTCTTTAAATGGCCTATATACCCAAATATGGTCTCCTCTTAAATATCTGTATGTGGCACTGTACAGTTTCAAATATTTTAGTCTACCATAATAACTTACAATTTCACATCCATGGATGCCCTTGGTATATACCACTGCACTCTTTCCAGTTTATTCATGCTTGTTTTCCTACAGGGTTTCCATATTGTTATTCTATATTCAAGTTTGTGTCTAAAGTAACTGTCACAATGTGAAATAGTACCAGCTATGCCAGGCAGAGTAGGGCAGTCCATATGTAACATATGCCAGCATAGCTATCCAGAGTTTTTGTAAAGAATTCAACATAATTTCTATATCAAACTGATTTGCACAGATACTTGTGTCAAAATGTATTTGTAAAGCTGCTTGTGTTAAAAATTATCAACAACGGGTCCTGCTGGACAGGGAAGAAATATACATGTATATCATACTGTATTGTTATTAACTGTTGAAGTGTATATATGTTAACAGAGGATGCTGGAAGGGAAGGGGTTTAGCTCAACCCATCTTACCTTAAGAAAAATAGCTTGAAATTAAATGACTTGGTTTAGGCTATAAAGATTTTATTTCTCAGGTCTGAATGCAGCTAGAGATGCAATGTTTGGTCTGGGATCCTGCTCTTATTGTCCTAAGAGGTAAACTAATTGCTACCATGGGGTGCCAAATAATGTCTGGTTAGTCTACACAAGAAGGCTGAAAGTATTGGATTTGTTTTACAGTCTCCAGATGCCATAAGAAAGCTCTAGGTGTGTATTGTGATACATCTGTGCTAGATTCTGGTTAAGCTTCTAGTCAGGGGGGTAGTGTGGTAATCACAGAATCCGGTGACCAGATGTGATGTCAGTATATGGGCAGCACTGAAATTATTTTAGATTAGTGAGAGATGTAATAGTGACACTCAGCACTCTGTTATTGGAACTGACACAAGACTCACATCCACTTCATCTTGCCTAGCTTGTGCAAGTAACTTAACTAGGGAATAGTACTTCCTTGGTTAGTTAGAAAATATAGTTAGACTACTTAAATATTGTTCTGTACCTGTCTGAATCTTTCCATCTGTGTTGTTTTTATGTTTCTTGTGAATTGAAACTCTGGTTAAATAGATATTCAGTATTTTCATGTTTTGTATTTAATTATTAGCTATATATATATATATACCTTTCATTGTGGCTGGTCTCCTTTGAAAGAATTGCATTTATTTAATGACACTGTTGCTTTATGCTCCTGAAAGACTTGCTAGTTGGAAACACTACCATTTGTTGTTGTTGTGTGTTTCAGCTTTTCCCGGTTAGGGGTCGCCACAGCGGAACTCCGGTCCGCTAATGATTGGTAGTAGGTTTTCACATGCCGAGTTGCCAGTCCTGACGCACAACCTTCAACAAAGGTAAGCCCATTCACGCATGTCTCAATACAGAAGATGCTCTAGCTGAGAATCAAACAGGACAACATCTTACTGTGAGGCATACAGGTATTAATTTTACTGAGAGTGACTGGGTACCCTGGTGAGAGCTTAAAGTAGCTGAATAGTGACAGTTAATATACCTTATAGTCCGGGCAAAGGGGGCATAGCTGGTAAATCTGTGGCAGCATCTCCCAGATGTGTGTGTGTGTGTGTGTGTTTGAAAATCAAATCTCAAAGAGTGTGTATATCAGCTACCTGGAACAGGGATTCAGAGCACTAATTTCTGCAGAGAAAAAGGTGAAGTCTTATTTAGGGCCTGGAGAGGAAACCCAGCCCCAGGTTTGGAATGTGCTCCCTGTGTGCTCTTAAGGCAAATTGTGCTTGGTGCAGAGAGCTGCATCTGAAAATACTGTGTGTATCCATTTTTGTTCTAGGTGAATGTTCCCCTCTGGTGTCAGTGGTGAGGATTGAGGATCCTTGATTACTGACCAAGAGGAGAGATGTCACAGTAACTAACAGGCAATTCATCATTTCTGATTTCCTAGACTTTATAAATATTTTCACACACCCTATAGTTCTATAAGTATCATTAACCAACTGGTTGATATAATTAAAAAAAAAATCAAAGCTGGATCTACCCATATACTCAGGTCCTTAAATGAATCTACAGTTTCATTCATCATGTGTTGTATTAAATATTCACATTTCAATTTATGTCTCTCAAATTGCATATGCTTAGTTTTTGATATATTTATTAGCATATTATTCTTCTGTGTCCTAATGGTCAATTTAGTCAAGTTCTTTTGCAGACATGCCCTATCTTTAATACATAGATTCATAGATTGTTACTAGGTTAACAATCCAATAGGCCTTGCTAAGCCTAGTTAAGTTTCCCCAAAAGAATAATGATGTCCTGTATCCAAATAAGACATTAAGGGCCAGGCATTCCAGGCAGTCAAAAGCTATTTCTGTCCATAAGGGATATGGTTGCCAGGCCCTGTATACATTTCCCATTCCCCAGCCACTGGTCTGGGTTGAGCTTAAATTGGGTAAGAGATGAACTCAGCCTGTTCCATAGGAGGAGCAGTCTCTGGGACAGATATTTGTCTTCAGCATGTTCTGTTTAAGTCAAAGACAAAATTCAGTTTCTTAGATTTCATATTTCTGGTACTGTTTGGCTTACAAATGTGCAGGAGATTCGTAAGTGTGGGGTTTGCAGATGCTTTGTAAGCGAGGCATAGATCACCCTCAGCAATTTATAGGAGAGTGAGTAAAGGGAAGGAGTTTATGGCACTCTGCATATGGCAGGTTTGTTATGCCTTGTATTCTTTCTGTAACGAACCTCTGAAGTCACTCATGTTGCTACATATGGCTGATCAGGTACATATTGAAGGAAGCATTCTACTCTATGATTGGTCTGAGAAGGGCAGAATACAGTGGGAATAATAACATCTTTGGACCTATATGCCATGCCCTTACATATAAATTGTGCAACATAAAAAGATTTCCTCACCACTGTGGACAGGAAGAAATGAAGACAGATGATCCACTGTGGCGAACCCTAATGGGAACAGCCAAAAGAAAGAGAAGGAGATGTTGTAATGTCAGTCTTCACAGGTTGCCAATGATTTGCCAGACATAACACGACTGTATGAGTAAATAACTACAAATATGAGACACACATATGGTCAGTGTGCATAACACTGGACAGTTGAATGTTATGAGCTCAGTATATCACATGCAGTTCAACACACACATCTGCAACAGTATTTTACTTTGCAAATACCCTGTATAGGTCTCTCACATTTCTGAGACAAACAAGTATATCATTGTTGTATTTACAATTAACATATGGATATGTACAACATATCAGTAGCTAGCCTCACAGTGTCACAGTCAGTATTGTTCAGCACACACTCCAGTTATAGTCATAGGTGAGCCATCCTTTCCTGGGGTGACTCAAGGGCCTGAGCTGTGATCTATGTCACTGCAGACAGTCCCAGATGCTAAGGCCATAGGTTCTGATCAGCAATATGTCAGTACAGCAAGTCTTGTTGAGATATATTTGTTGAACTTCCTATTTCCCATTAGTACATACCCCTACTGCATTCCATTACATGCTTACTTGTTTGACATACCTTTTTTCCCCCAAGTATGGTTGGTTTCATTCCAATATGTGTTGTTTAGATTGTTTGTCTGTCTGTCTGTCTCTGTCGCTCTGCCAGATGCAGGGTATACATCTGTTTTGCATAGGCAGCAGCATGCCTTTTGTAGGTAATGCTCATGAGTGGCTGATGGCCTGTGCACCAGTGGGTGTCCCACACTTGTTCATTGCATGCAGAACAGGTGTGGTGTTATTCCTATAGCCAATGGCATGGCAACACACTCCTATAATTGAGTACTTCATGTGGGCATTGCCCCTTTTCCTTGCCTGTGAGGAGAACTTCATGGAGGTGTGTGAACAACAGCATCCAGAGGGTAGTTGGAAATACCTCTTACAAGGAAAACTTTGGAGGCAGCCCAACAAACTGGGGGAGAATGTTCCATACACAGTAACAGAATGTAAGTATTGCTGTATAGAGTTAAATTAATGCTATTTTAACAGGGTTTGTATAAACATGGATTTTCTGTGTGATTTTAAGTCTGACAGTGTTATGCGGTTGACATAACTCTCAACTGTAGGGCTATCCACAGAATGGCCAGATTTTGGACTCTGATGTTTGATGTGTTCCTCAGATATTTTTTGTCTTTGGAAAATCAGTAGCATACTGTGGGGATTGCAGTCAGTAAATGGTATCATCCATTTGTGATTCCGACTTCATGTCCCTCAGAAAAGACATGTTACAACAAACCCTGTTACACCAGCAACTGTCTCAGTTTATAACAGAAATATTTCGCATATGCACCTGCATTTGGGTCTCTGTAACCCAAGCATGTCAGGCTTTGTCCAGATGTCATGCAGTTAAGAGGTTGATAGGTAGGGTATATCATTATTTAGTGCCGTCATTCCTGATACCATCCCAGAGATGTACCAGAATGCCAGACATGTTATGTGTAAGAGGCCTTATATATGAGGACAAAGCCTGGACATCCTGTGGGACTCTGAATAGTTGATAGGTCTGTGTATTTCTGTCAAATGTTGACAGACTGTTAGGATTGTGTAGCAGTGTAGTGTGTCAATGTTATTTGGCCTTTGTAGGGGGGGTAGATTTATGTGTTATGGCTCCTTTTCTATCTTACTGTGCATGCTGATCCAGTTTCTGGTGGTGTATCGGCTGTATATGTTTGTAGGGGCAGACTGAGACATGTCCCATACCATGCTGAGACATAATTCTTCACTGGGACTTGGGCCAGTATATGTAGGGGTAGTGTGTGAGTGGCAAACATGATGAGATGTTTTGGTTCCCACAGTCCTTATACTCTACTGTTCATACGGCTTACCGGTATGTCACTGTGACTGTGGTGAAATTAGTTATGGGTATGCACTTTCACACTGGTGTCTATTTTTTAGTGCTGTTACATCCCTGTAGTGCATGATATATTTGCAAATACATTTGAAATTCCCCATAGCAGATTTGGGTAAGTGTTGTGTCAGTTTGAATGTCCCATAAGTGTTGTGTATTTCTGACACATCAGTTGGATGATGTGAAGATTTAAGTCACTAACTAGTGAGAAATAATTGAGTGTTGGACTTGTGATATTTCAGTAAATATATGTTAGGACAGACAGGAGTGTGTTACGGTAGCAACTGTGTCAGCTTATCTACTACAGTATTTCAGATATGTCCCTATTTTCATGCCTTTCTCTCCCCACTTTGCTAGGCTGGGACCAGGTTCATTGCACAAGGAGTTCTCACCCTACTTCTCGATTGGCCAGATTGTTTCAAAATGTCCAGGTTTATTGCTCATATTTCTGGTCTGTTCCACAGATTCATTATTTTTATTTCCATGGTAAATCACTGTGAGGATCTGAGGATTCTGTCAGTAAATGATGACATACATTTTGGTTTCAGAACTCACATCCTTCAGAACATGTATACTGAAACAAACCCTGTCACTCTGGCAACATTCTACATTTATAAGAGCAATATTTAAAATATGTTCCTAGTTTTGGCCCATTGTCTCCTGACATGGACAGCCTTTGGCCAGATTTCTTGCACTAAGAGGTTAAGCTGTATGGTTCTGAGGTATGACTCCACTACATCTTATGAGTGTGTGTATGTATATATATATATATATATATATATATATATATATATATATATATATATATATATATATATATATATATATATATATATATATATATGTATATATATATATATATATATATATATATATATATATATATATATATATATGTATACATGGTTCCACTTCATATCATCAAATTATCATTTCATCGAATTGCAAACCATCGAGACCAAATCGTCGAAAACCCATTTCATCGAAAACTCATTTCATCGAATCCCAAATCATTGAAAACTATGAAGCAACTACAAATAACATCCCAGACACTTTGTACTATGTTTATGCAGGGGCAAGCCCCTGCACCCCTATGTGGGGGCTCTGACCCCACCCCCTAATTAAATATACCAACGGCAAGGTCGCACTACAGTGGGGAACCCCACTGTATATTTAATTAGGTGGGGTCAGAGCCCGCAGTGCAGGGCTTGCCTACATAGTTTTCAATGATTTGAGATTCGATGAAATGATAATTCGATGATATGAAGTGGAACCATATATATATATATATATATATATATATATATATATATATATATACATACACACACTCATAAGATAAATCTGCAAAATGGGTTTTATTTGGTCTCGATGGTTTGCAATTCGATGAAATGATAATTCGATGATATGAAGTGGAACCATATATATATATATATATATATATATATATATATTTATGGATGGTTTCACTTCATAATCTCGAATTACTGAAATGCCAAATTTCAGTAACCTGAGACTATAAAGTTGAACCATTCACAAAACCGAAACCCACAATCCAGAATCACACAATCACGAACATACATATACCATGCACCACATAACACACACACACACCATTCCACCCACAGCACACAAACCACACAACCCTACACTACAGATAAGCAGGGGGGCAAGCACCCTTGCCCCCCCCCATATGGGGGGCTGCACCCCTCACACCCCCCACATATATACCAACTACAAAGTCGCACATAACATAAAAAAAAAAACATACACCATGCCATCCTCTACTCGCTCGAACACAAATACACATCACACATACAAAAACACCAAAAAATCCAACACTCACACTTACACCTCCCTACCCTTACCCACACATACAAAATACAAAAACACACACAAACACTCACTCACCTACAATTTCAAGTCATCATGACACTACACGGGACGCACCGGAAATGCATAAGCGTGGATTCGAGATATTCAAATTCGCTCTTATGCACTCTCGGCATTCTGGTTTTAGGCTTCATGGTCTTGAATTATTGAAATTCGAGATTTCAGTAATTTGAGATTCTGAAGTGTAACCACACACATATATATATATATATATATATATATATATATATATATATATATATATTATATATTTTATATGTATATTATGTATATATTTTTCCATATATATGCACCTCCATACATATATAATGTGTGTATATATAAATATATATATTTATATATATATATATATATATATATATATATATATATATATATATGTCCACATAAATGGTGGCCGAAAGTACAGTTGTGTACACTTACCATAAATGTAGATATTCGAGTGTATTCACTGTTGCAGTCATTACATTTGGGTAATCTGCTGGCAGGTTGCCCTCAGTCAGCCTGATTAACAAAGTAGTGGGTCCTGCGTCGGTTGCTGTCCCTTCTTTCATGACGTCAGGTCGTCAGGGGTATAAAACATGCAGCCAATGCCATTACATCAGTTTTTCTTGGCCCAGATGTCAGGTGCCCCCAAATGGGGAGCAAAAAAAAAAAAAAAAAAAAAAAAAAAATATATATATATATATATATATATATATACACACACACACACATATGTATGTATATATATATATATATATATATATATATATATCTACACATATAATGTAAAACACAAAAAAATATACCTCCAAACAAAAGCAAATACACCCAAAAAGGCTTTTAAGCAT
Source organism: Protopterus annectens (assembly GCF_019279795.1). Classification (NCBI taxonomy): domain Eukaryota; kingdom Metazoa; phylum Chordata; order Ceratodontiformes; family Protopteridae; genus Protopterus; species Protopterus annectens. Next base: position 516,010,207 of record NC_056740.1, on the reverse strand, counting down.
AGTCAAAGAAAGGAGAGGTATAGTAAGAGAGAAACAGGGGGCTGGAGGGTGAGTAACCAGGACTGCAACAGTAAATACACTCGAACATCTACATTTATGGTAAGTGTACACGACTGTACTATGTTCTTCGTTTTTCACTGTTGCAGTCATTACATTTGGGTAAAATCCCAAAGCTATGGTTGGAAGAATGGATTTATACAGCATTAGGAGCAACTATAATGCCCTGCAGGACAGTAGTGGCAAAGCCAGCTCTGGATTTAGAGAAGAGAGGTAAATGGTAATGTTTGGTGAACGTATGAACTGAGCTCCAGGTAGCAGCTTCTAGAATGCCTCTGGTAGGAACCCCTCTGAGAAAGGCTGCAGAAGTAGATGCAGCCCTGGTAGAATGAGACCTGATCCCCTTGGGGATAGGTTTACCATGGTGCATACAGCAGAAACAAATACAATGGCTTATCCATTTGGAAATAGGCTGCTTTGAAATAGTCTTTCACTCTGCCCCTGCAGCAAACGCCACCAATAGTTGTTCAGATTTTCTTAGAGATTTCATCTTGTTTAAGTAGAATCTAAGTTGTCTGTGTACATCCAATGAATGCAGAATCCACTCACCCTTGTTCTGTGGACTGGGGAAGAAAGTTGGCAGATGAATGGTCTGATTAAGAGCCACACTGGATACCACCTTAGGCATGAAAGATGGTTTGGTCCTGAGAGCCACCCTGTCCCGATGAAAAATAATGAAAGGCTCCACTGCCATAAGAGCATGTTATTCTGAAATCCTTCTAGCTGAAGTGACTGCTAAAAGGAATGCTGTTTTCCAGGAGAGAAAATTTAGGTCTGCAGTAGCAGCTGGCTCAAAAGGAGGGAGAGTGAGTTTTTCCAAAACAAAATTGAGGTCCCATGCAGGAGTTGGTGCTCTCCTGGGAGATCTCAAATTTTTAGCCCCTCTGAGGTACTGCTTTAGCAGAGCATGAGAGAAGAGGGGAGGTTCTGTGTTGTAATGAGCTGAAATGGCAAAGGCATGGATTTTTATGGAAGAAAAGGATAGGCCCTTGTGAAGCATCTCAGTTAAGTATTGCAGAATCTGAGGAATATTGGGCACTGCTGTGCTTATTCCTTGTGATTGGTTCCAGGCACAGAATCTTTTCCATTTGTCAGCATAAGATTTTCTAGTACTAGGTCTTCTAGCCTCCAAAATGACATCCATCACTGGTTTGCTGAGGGATGCCAAGGGTGAAATTAGTTGATTTGCCACACTGCAAGATTCAATGTTTGGAGCTGAGTGTGCAGAATTTGGTAGTTCTGCTGAGACAGTAGGTAAGGTGTCTGAGGCAGGTGCCACAGAGGAAGGTGTGACACTTGGCACAGGAGTGGGTACCAGTGTTGGCGAGGCCAGTCTGGAGCAATCAGAATCATTTTTGGTTTGTCCTGTTTGACTTTTAGTAGAACTTTGGAGAGCAGAAGCAGAGGGGGAAAAGCATAGACTGATAGGTTTTTCTAGCTGAATGATAGCGCATCTACTTTCCAAGCTTTTTTGTGATGAATTCTTGTGCAGAATTTGTCCAACTGATAGTTCTGTGGTGAGGCAAAAAGATTTATGTCTGGGTTCCCCCATTTGCATGTCAACAAGTTGAAAACTTGTGGTTCCAGTTTCCATTTGTGTGGGTCCATAAGATTTCTGCTTAGTTCATCTGCCAGAGTATTTAACTTTCCTGGCAGGAATTGCGCTTGTAGTTGTATCTGATAGGTCAAAGCAGTATTCTACAATGTCATGGCTAGTCTGCAGGGGGGAAGGAATGTGTACCCCCCTGCTTATTTATGTACTACATAACTGTGGTGTTGTCTGTCTTTATCAGTAGTTGTCCTGGATGAAGGTAGTTCTTGAAGGCAGTCAGAGCATTCTGTACAACTAGCATCTCTTTCTGATTGATATGTAGGTGCATTTGATTTGGGCTCCATTTGCCCTGAATGCACTTCCCTGCCAGATGAGCCCCCCAAGCATAGTCTCATGCGTCTGTTGTTAGGGTTTGAATGGCAGGGGGTGGAGTGAATGGCAGTCCCTTGTTTTGGTGGCAGGCCTCTGCCCACCATAGGAACTCTAGTTGCAGGCAAGGTATAATAGGAGTCATTGTTTCCAGGCTGTGACAATGTTGACTCCATTAACTTTTTAAGTACCACTGAAGTTTCCTCAAAAGCAGTCTTGCATATGGAATTAGAAGAATGCAGGAGGCCATGTACCCCAAAGCCTGCAGAATTTGTCTTGCAGATAGCAGGGTTTTTGTGGCCATCTATTTGAAGTAAGTCATCAATTGAATTTGCTTTTCTGGTGTAAGGTAAGCCATCTAGGCAGTTATATTCAAGCTTGAACCCAGGAAAGTAATTTTTTGAGAGGTTACCATTTGTGATTTATTTTCGTTTATGGTGTACCCTACACAAATTAGAACCCTTTTTACAAACACCAGATGCTTTAGAAGAATGTCCTTGTTTTCTGCCTGAATTAGACAATCGTCCAGGTATGGATATATTTGAATATTTCTTTGCCTGCGAAATGCAATTACTGGTGCCAGACACTTTGTGAAGACCCTGGGAGCAGTAGATAAGCCAAAGGGCAGTGCAGAGAACTGGTACTGCAAGTAGCCTGCTTTGAAGCAATGGTATCTTCTGCAAGATTCCCTGATTGGGATATGCAGGTAAACCTCTTCTAAGTCTAGAGTTACCAACCAGGCATCTTTGCCTAGCATAGGTAGTAACTGTTGAAGAGTCAGCATTTTGAATTTTGGTATGTCCAGAAATGTGTTTAGAGTGGATAAGTCCAGAACTGGATGCCATTATTTGTCTTTTCTGGGTACCAGGAAAAGTCTGGAATAGAAACCTTGTCCCTTTTCCTCTTCTGGTACTGGTTGAATAGCCCCCATGTTCATGAGGTACAGAACTTGTTTCTGGGCCTCTGCCCACTGATTTGGGGATAGATATGGCCATCCTTTTGGGAGTGGCAATGTGTGGAAGTGAAATCTGTATCCCTGGGATGCCATATTTAAAACCCATTTGTCCTGGGTAATAAGTTGCCAGTTTCATGCATGAAGTGCTAATTTTCCCCCTAAAGGGGCGGCTAAGAGGTAAGTGCTTGGTGATCGTAGAGGGAAGTCATTGAGACTGTTTACCATAGAGAGGTGCCTTGTTGCTTCCAGATTTGGAGGTGGAGGCACTCCATTGTTTTGTTCTAAATGTTCCTTGTGACTGAAACCTGGTGCCTTTGGAATGTCTTGATTTGACTTGAGCGGCTCTCAAGGGGACTGGAAAGGACCAGTTCTTAGTAGGCCAGTGCCTACTAAATCTTGGAGGTTGCACTTGTAAGAAATCTTTCACAGTTTGCATAGATTTAGCTTTATCTTCTATCTTTTTTAACACTTCTTCAGCCTCATTACCAAAGAGACGGTCCTGTTGTAAAGGAACATCCAACAATTTTTCTTTAACATGGTCAGGCAGAGTTTGCTCTTTGAGCCAAGCATGCCTTCTTAGCACAGATCCAATTACAGCAGCCCTGCAAGAGGCCTCCAAGGAATCAAAACCACATTGCAAAGTATGTTTTCTAACTTGTTCAGCTGAATGCAATAAATCCTGCAATTCTTTATTTTCCACACAGTCAGAGATTAACATTGTTTTCTGTTTAAGTAGTCCCATGATATGCTGTTGATATTTAAGCATATGAAACTGACAGTTTAAAGCCCTGATTGCCAAGGTTGCAGACGTGTAAACCTTCTTACCCCATCTATCCAGTGCCCTGGAATCTCTATCAGAAGGAGAAGGATTTTTGGCAGAAGAGGCCTTAATGCCCTTAAGACCCTGAGAAATTATTTCAGGATCAGCAACAGGGTTTTTGAAAAGGAAATTATGGGAGTCAGGAACCCTGTAGTATCTGTCTGGCTTACAAGGAGCCAGAGGCAGAGAATCAGGAGTCATAAAAGATTCTGAAAAAACATCATCCACAATGTCTAGAACAGGAGGTATAGCCAAAGGCCTATGCTGAGGAAATAGAAGAAAATCCCTAAGTCTCTTTTTAGCTTAAGAGAAATCCTGACTTTCCCAGTGGAAATGTCCCCAAAAGAAAAATCCACAGGGGGAGAGGCAGAAGGAATGGAATCCTCTGCATCAGAGTCCTCATAAGTAGGAATAGACAAATCCTGTTCATTAGAAGAGTCAGAAGAAATAGAATCCTGTTCAGAAGATTCATAATCAATGTCTTGCCTAGGCCTCTTAGAAGGAGGGGGTTGGCTACCCCTGATTAGAGTAAATAATCTTCAGCCATTTAGATCATTTGTGTTTTCTGTATAGTGGCCTGCACATGTGGCCCAGGCGTCAGTTTTTTAGACATAGATTTAGATTTTGGCCTTAGTTTTGAAGATGGTGTCAGTCTAATATACAAATCTGTAGGCCTGAAAACACCCTCAGAAGCCGGTGCCTGCACAGCTGCTCTGGACCCATCTAAGGTAGAGACATCCACGGGTTCCATAACTGAAGCATCTTGCGGCATACTGGACTCTAAATGGGTCTCATTAGAGGCCTGCAAATCAGAAGTAGCGGGTATCAGGGGCTGCGAAAATGCCTCACTGAGTACCGGCGAACCGGCGACTGGCTTAGGAGAAGTGTCGTTGTCAGTTTTGGACCTCGACGGTCTGTCTTTTTCTTTGTATTTTTTAGGTATTCCGGTAGTCGGATTGCTAACCGATGACATTTCTGGATAGTTAAATCTTGAGCCAAAATATTTAGAAGCAAAAATATATCAACGTTTAATCATGCATTGATTAAATTTAGCACAAAACTGACAGCAAGGCACGTTGTGGTCAGGGCCTAGGCAAGGAATACAGTACAAATGAAAATCCTTATGAGGTATTTGCTTCCCACAAGTAATGCAATTATTAACTTTTACTGACATCGGTAAGGAGCAAGAAAAAGTTTCCCCAACGGGGTACTTAGCTTGCTTTTAGTTGAAGACTTCGGTTCTGAAACTCGAAAATGAAAATTTCAGGAGTCGGCCGACAGGCACTTGCAAACTGCTTCTGCTTTGGGCAACGCGCGGCAAGAAAGACTGATGTAATGGCATCAGCTGCATGTTTTATACCCCTGATGACCTGACATCATGAAAGAAGGGACAGCAGCCGATGCAGGAGTCAAGACTTTGTTAATCAGGCCGACTGAGGGCAATCTGCCAGCAGATTACCCAAATGTAATGACTGCAACAGTGAAACACGGAGAACATCCAGCGGCTTACCCTGAAGTAAAGCTGTGTATGGACAATCAGTCATAAACACATCAAGTTCCCCCCTGCACCAGCTCGCTCCAAATCAACGTTCCATGTTAATAAACCACACCATGCAACCATAAATTCACCTTTTTAAATATTTAGTGAATAAATACACTCTTCAGTGCACAAATGATGTCTCTAAATAAGGCTCAGTTACAAACACAAACCTGTTTCACCATATAGGCATCATCGGTTAACATGCAAGCAATCAAACATATTAACAATAATATAACACAAGTCCCAACATTAGGGTTGGAGCACAACATGCCCATAGTATATGAGTAATAATTATTGATGCAGATGATGGGGGGACAGAAAATCCATTAACAACTGTTTATGCGTCTATTTTCCACAACAGTACTGCTCAATACTCTATGGCTCTGCCCTCACTTTTCATATACTTATGGCCATAGCTTTTGTAGTACAAACATACCTATTAAACTGTCAGCCTGGGATGGTATGAAGCAAACTGTGACAATAGGTACATGACTAGAGGAGACTCGTACATGTCAGGATTACATATCTGGCACAGGAGGGGTACCCTGAGCTGCTGTTATGTGAGTGTGCTATTGGTATACATCAACTGGTTTCCTATCTGTGTTCAGGATTATTTGCCGCAGTGACCACTAGTCATGACAGTGTGACACTTGAGAGACATGTATCGGAAACATACCTCTCAACCTCTTAGTAGGACAAAGGCCTATAAATATGGAGAATTTTTAGATATTGCTCTTACAAACTTAGAAAGTTGATACAATAACAGGTTTTGCATTTGCATGGCTTTTCTGATGGATATGAGATCTGACACTAGTATGTCTATCATTATTTTCTAACTTGCCATGACACCACTACTTTATGTAAAACAGACCAAAAATCTGAGACAAATATCTGGACATTCAGTGAATATCTATACAGTTGAGAGGTATGATTTGGGAAGTGTGTATATTGTATGTACCTACCCTGCTGTCATTTGCAGGCATGTGGTGGGAAAATTCAATAGTTGTACACATTTTATTAATTTACCCATCATACAGCTACTGGGAACATTTACTTACCTATAAAACCTGCGGGGAAAATATCTGTTAACACTACCTGACTGCTTTTGCATTTATTCCTCATTCCTTATGTGTAGGTATGCACACATCTTAGTACCACTCCCTGAATTCGAACCGTGTCTGGGTGTGCAAAATTAACAACAAAGCTATTTCTCATCACACTGCACTACTGCTGTTTTGTTTCAATGGTTTCTCACTTTTAGTCTCTTGGTTAGACAGTCTGAACTTGGAATTCTGTGATGCATGCATGATAGATAGTTATTGTACTGTGCATTACACCTTTGGATTACTACAACCTGGAAAGCAAAGGTTAACACAAGGCAGTGCTGCATGGTACACACTTTGATACTTGACATATTACTATGCAGGGTTCAGAGCTTAGTGCAACATATATTTCACATTTAATGTATATCTTGTTTTACAGCTACACCATCTATGGTTTCTCCTAACAGCTTGTTCACAGGTGCACCTCAGTTAATGTATGCTGTCACAGCCATATTTGCTGTGAAGAACATGTATACATTCTATATGTCTTCAACAACATACCAGAATAACCCAACAGTTTTTTAAAGGTCTTTATTGTACTTCAGTATTAGTCAGTCATACTTTTTTATTTATTCAGTTCACACAGTAACAGTATACCTACTAGCAGTAAGCAATGTACTCCTTCTTAGCTGTTCTAACAAAATACTGCAAAATAGATTTGTACTGACCAGCTTGTCGGTGCAGCCTCAGCAGTCTGTTACCATGGGTTTCCTCATTCACAGCCCTCTCTGCTACAGCTGTAGGGCAGAAAAGCGCACATTATGCATATCTGTCTATCACATTCTCAGGCTAGTATTTGCTACAAACTACTTGATAGTGATACTTATACACTAATGGAGCATTCTGGGCCCATCCATCTTGGATCCACTGGTCTAAGAGTGCCCCCTTCCTATGCTTTTGGTGGACATAGTGGTACCATACCTGCTCGCCAGTCCGGGGGATGCCAGTAGCACCGGTAAGGTCATGCGCGAGATGGTCACTGGCCTCCACTTTGTATTGGGTGCCCTGGTAATGGCCCTGCAGCAGTCTCTCCTCATGGGTTTTAACTAGGAGTCCAACCATGACCCTGGACTCCTGAATGCTCCAGCATTGTGCCCAAAATCACACTGCCTCTCGTACACAAGCAATTGTATCTGCACAGATGGACTATAACAGATTATGGCTGTATTCCCACCTGTGCCATTTGAATAGTGTGATATTCCCACCCTTTGCTGTCATTGGACGATTTTGAAAAGGTTAAGCTTCACTAAGCAGTGCACAAATCTGCTAAGCCAGTTTTAACCCTGCTTAAAGGAAACAATGTTGAACAGTGTTTAGTAATGCAGAAATCCACTTAGCTGAGCTACCTGCTGCTTAGCATTCACATCTTAGCAATGGTTACACCTGCTAAGCATAACTGAGCATTACTACCCATTGCTCACTTTTAATTTTTTAAATATATCAGAGGACTGACTTCATTTATTAAGTGTATATGATGTACTTTACTTGACATCCCTCTATGTGCTTTCCTTACATTGGCAAGTGGTGTGACTATACTGTATGGGTCACTTGTGTGTACATGGGTGGTTTCACATGTTATATGCACTCACACTTACATTGTACACCAGCTGCACTACCCTGGTTGGCAAAAACAGTTGGTCCATAATTTAAGTTTAAAGTAATAATTTTAACACTACTTTCCCATACAAGAATAAATTTCCTGTCTTGATACCCAAGCCATGAATGCCTGCATGCAAAGCCAGGACTCTGTCCACTACTTATCTCAGCTTGGCAATTTCACTTGTGTATTTGTATTTATCTCCTGTGGGATGTTTAAGCTATGGTAAGGAGAGGGCCATAATGGACACACCCGCTTAGCTATGCGTAAACATTCCTTAGTCTAGAAAAAAATATATAATATTATTATTATTATTATATTATTATGTTATATAGTGAGTACTGTGGTGTTCTGACAAGTCATTTAGGACTGCAATTGGGAAACAATGGCATACATTTGGCTTTCAGGCTTCTATCCTTCAGAGATTCCTGCTAATACATATCCTGTTTTCTATCAACTTTCTAAGTGTGTGAGGGAAATTTTTCAGAAGTGTCTCTATTTTTATTGTTTCCCCCCATTATTTGTGCCTTTGTCCACATGGACTGGTGTCAGGGAATATTGGCATACATTTCCTTTCAGACATATCCTTCGGTAATTCATGTTAATGTATGACCTGTTTTCTATCAACTTTCTAAATTTGTGAGGGCAGTATGTATGATGTGTCCCTTTCCAGGAATTTATCCCAAATTATTTGTGCATTTGTACACATTTCCTGCTTCAGCAGATTGTAGAGGTATTGTACGGCACTTTTGCAATGCAGGGTGTGTGTCACAGAACCTGTCACATACCCCCTGCATTGCTTTCCTTCTGCAGTATGTATTTCAGTGTCGGCAGATACTGAAATGATTATTTATTTCATTTTAGTGCCCGTGGACACTGAAATACTGGCATAATATTAGAATAATTATCTAATATTATGCCAGATCCTATTAGAAAGTGCTGTATGGCACTTTCTGAGTGCAGGGCGCATGTTCAATGTCCGTGCACTACTAGAATACGCCCCCTGCACTTGTTCATGGTTCATGTCCATGTAGGTTACACAGCAACGCACCTTCATGAATATGCAAGGTGTGCTGCTGCGCTATAAGGATACAAACCACTCCATGCAGGAATAGCACTATTCCTGCACAGATTTTATTAAATTGAAGGGCCCAACTCATTAATTGACCACTCTCCAACCTTCATAAACAGATTCACCCAACACTCACCAAAAGACCTTACTTACAAGGTATGCCAGAACCTTACCCACTTTGACCCAGACACTTTTAACTCCAAACTATCTGGCATTAATTGTTCCTTCCTCTATCACCTCCCTCTCAATTATGCAGTTAATTCCTTCAATAATATTTTCCTTGACACACTTGATTCTGTTGCTCCATCCAGAAAAATGAGAATCAAATCCAACTACACCCCCTGGCTAACAAAACAAACCCGCTCAATCATGCACAAAAGAGATTCTTCCTGGAAAGCCTGGGTTAAAAACAAGTCCCCACTCTTACTGCAGATATAAAGAGAGTTCAGAAACCTGGCTAAAAAACTTGTTAACAAAGACAAGAGAGCTTTTTTTCCTCTAACCAAAGTAGCCCTCACAAATATCCACAAAAATTCTGGAAAACCATTAACAACCTACTCCACTCAGGTAACCCCACTACTTCCAACCCCTTTCCTAACAACACTGCTTCTGAAACTGCCTGTCGTCTTAACAACTATTTCATAGAAGCTATTCAAAACCTCACATTTAATGCACAAAGCAGTACGTCTCACTCAACACCTCCACTATCCCATAACAAAACTCTTCCCAATGCTTTTCTTTCCTACCAGTCCCAATTACTACAATTAAATCTCTCCTTAACAAACTTAAACCCTGCTCTACCTCAGCAGACCAACTACCCCCTCATTTCCTAAAAATAGCTGCACAATCCATCACTTACCCTGTCTTGATTCTTATTAATTGTTTCGTCTCAGAAGCCCTGGTCCCTGACATTTGGAAATACTTCTATACTATCCCTCTTCACAAAGGCTGCAACTCTACAGATCCTTCTAACTTTAGACCAATTGCTATCCTGTTCCCTCTATCAACAATCTTGGAAAAGTACATCCATGTTCAGCTACTCAAACACCTTCTCGATAGTGGTCTCCTCACTCCTACCCAACACAGCTTTAGGGCCCACCATAGCAATTCTACTGTATTACTGTCATTTACCCAAATAAAAGCTGAAGCCCATGACAATGACCTCCTTGTCTCCAGTCTTTTCCTCGATCTTTCAAAGGCCTTTGATACTGTCTATCATTCTAAACTTCTAACTAAACTCTCAGACCTTCATCTCTCCACCTCCTCCATCAACTAGTTCTCTAGCTATCTCTCCGGCAGTCAGCAATCTGTCCGCTAGCAAACTGTCCTCTCTCAATTCCTCCCTGTTAATACTGGAGTTCCTCAAAGATCAGTTCTGGACCCCCTCCTGTTTAATATATTCACTAATAAACTTCACTCTGCTACAAACCTCTCTACACTTCTACAGTATGCTGACGGGTCCACCCTCATTACCTCTGCCCACAAAATCCCTGATAAGTTATCTTTCACTCAACAAATGTTTTCCTCTGTCGAAACCTGGCTCTCTGATAACCAACTCATATTAAATCCAAAAAAAAAAAAAAAAACAAACTCCTCCTCTTCCACCCTAAATCACTTGCCCAGCACAAAGCCTCTTTCTCTATATCCACTCTCAACAACACCAGTATTAAACCTGAATCCCATACTAAACTACTTGGAGTTATCATTGATGATGAAATAAAATTTAATATTCATATTCAACAAAGTATAAAAAAAGACCCACCAGAAACTTGGACTTCTGTTTTATAATCAAAAATTTCTGTCGCCCTCCTCCAAACGCTCCCTTGCTCAGGCCCTATCTCTACCCTGCCTTCTTCATGCTGCTCCTGTCCTTACTCATGTTCAAACATCTCTTATCACTAAACTAGAGAAAACATATAACAAAATTGCGAGATTTGCTGCCAACCTTTCTTACACATCTCACCACTGTCCTGCCCTTAAGTTACTCCGATGGCCCAAATTTTCCAAGCAGCTACTTATACCCCAGCTACATATTGCACACTCTATCCTATATGAACCATCATCCTGTCCCTTCATCTTCAATTTAATCTCCTTCTATAACCCTATGATCACCTCCATACTGCCAGTAAACACCTCCTTCAGTTATATAAACCCAACAAAACATTGGCAAGACCCTTTACAACACTCTGTAGCCCATGTTCACACCTCACTCCCTCTCAACATAAGAAGCATTGAGCATAAATATGTGTTTAAGAAAGAACTTAAACTTTTTCTCCTGAAGACTTGGTCATGCCCTTGTCATACCCCCACTTGAACTAGTCTCCTCTCTTCTCATCATATCTGCTTTACCCTACCAACTCTTTGTCCTCCTTGTACTTGCTCTAGCAAACTGTATTCCTACTGTACTCTTAGCAAACTGTATTCCTACTGTACTCTTAGCAAACTGTATTCCTACTGTACTCTTAGCAAACTGTATTCCTACTGTACTCCTAGCAAACTGTATTCCTACTGTACTCCTAGCAAACTGTATTCATACTGTACTCCTAGCAAACTGTATTCATACTGTACTCAGTGTAATATTCTCTAAACCTTTTAATTGTTATTTGGCCTATGCTATATATTGTTGTTCTCAAATTTTGGAAATTGTATTTAACTGTTATTTTTACCTATGCATTTTACTGCTGTGCACAAAATTTTGACTTGTACTATATTTCTGTGACCCTACTTTAATATTTTGTAAATATCATACTTGCATTATTTCTGGACCTTTTCTCCTCAGGTCTCCAACGAAAATGGGTCCCTGGCTCAGTTGGACTAACCCGATTAACAAATGCCAATAAATAAATAAATAAATAAATCTTTCAGACCAAACTTTTTCATCTGAAGTGCTCTATAGTCTGTATGCAGATGACCTGAAATTTGGTAAACTGAATACACGTGTTACAGATTAGGCATGTCTGCAAAAAAAAAAAACTTGACTAAATTGACCGTTTAGGCACAAGAGAATAATATGTTGATAAATACATCAAAAACTAAGCACATGGGATTTGGGAGACATAAATTGAAAGATGAATATTTAATACAGCACACAGTGATTGAAACTGTAGATTTAATAAAGGACCTGGGTATATGGATAGATCCAGCTTTGAGTTTTTCTAATCATATCAACCAATTGGTTAATGATAGTTATAGAACTATAGATTTTATAAAAAGATTTATAAAGTATAAGAAATCAAAAATGATGAAGTCATTCTATGTTAGTTACATTAGACCTAAACTTAAGTAAGGAATAACAACATGGAAACCTTATAAGAAAACAAGTATGAGTAAAGTAGGGATGTACCAAGGCATCCGTGGATGTGAAAGTTTAAGTTATTATGAAAGACTAAAATATCTGAAGTTATATAGTGTCTGTTATAAATATCTAAGGTTGGATCTTACTCTGGTATATAGGGAATAAAGAGACAACTATCTCTGGGAATGTTTGGAGTTATCAAAAAGTATTACCGAATCATCAGACAACCTGTGTAGAAGACTCTATAGGTATGAGAAGTGTAGTAATTGATTCTGTTTGAGAGCAGTTGATGCATACAACAGACTACCAAATTACATTAAAGTAATTACTAGTTTAGATATTTTTAAGAACAGCCTTGGCACTTGTTATGAGAACAAGTGTTTTGGTATACTGGCAGGCTAGCAAGGCATGAATGCCCATGCTTGAAGTATTAGTATGAGTGCAATATCTCTGAATACATTTTCTTCATTTTTTAAATCTTTGCTCACATATTGTTTAATTTATCTGTCTAACGTGATTATTTTAGTTTTCAAATGCATTGTTCAACCTCATTTCAATTTCTTATATTTCCTCACCTTAATCAAGTATCCTATTCTTATGGAAATATATCATATTGAAGCTGTGTGCCTAGACCCTGGTGTTAAATATTTTTTTTTTTTTTTTTTGCACTCAAGCAATTTCTCTTTCAAAACTTTTTACATTCCTACTGAAGTTTTCCCAATGAACACATCACTCCAGTTAGGTTTAGATAGCAACTGTTTTCCTTCCATATAATCTGTTATTAATTTTCTGTGAATTACCTTAGATTTCAGTTTGCCAGAATTATCTAGCAACAAATTAATATTTTTAGTCCCATAGTCACTGCATATCAATGGTGGTAAAACTTGATATGAAGTAATAGTCATTTATTTAGTAACACAGCAATGTCTGCTATCTTCTGTTCCCTGGTAGGCCTTTTTTACAGTCTGAAGCAATTGTGATTCCTGAACATACGTAATGAATAATTTCCTTATTAATGTTGAATCAATATTATTCCAATCTGTTTCTGGTAAATTTAAGTTTACAGTCACTTTTATTCTTCCCTCCTGGGTTTAATGTAAGAAATGTATGAATTCCTCTAAGTCATCAGCAGTTGACTTTGGTGGTCTATACACTCCAACAATTGTTATATGTTCCAGGGTCATCTTTATTACCACAATTACACAATCTACAGCATTTGTGCAATTTCTGAACATGCAATAATTACAGGTCTCATAATCTTTACTCCCTATCATAACACATCCACTTGATTTTTTTTATTAGAATGTCTGTTACAGTAAAAATGTTTATAACCTAACAGAACTGGCTGCCAGTCATTTTTCTTTAACTATGCTTGACAAACAATAACAACATCAATCTTGCGTGAACGTATCAAATTGTCCAATAAAAAATGTATTATTAATCCTCATAGCATTAACAACTATGAGAGATGCAGCATATGTTGCTATCTGTGAACTGTTAAATTTTTGACCTGACAAAACTCCTGCCTTGTGTTTGTCATATATTGCAAAATATCTGTTACAAATATTCTATTCCCTGATCTTGATAAGTGCACACCATCCTACTGAAACATATGTATGCACAAAATTAGATTCAGATGCTCTACACATTACCATTTTTAAAACGGGACATTTTTTTTTCAAGTAGGCATTTACCAAAACCTCTTTACATTCACAATGACCTGACTGTCATTTCTATGTGTAATTTGCAAAAAAAATATATACCTTAACACTTACTAAAGTTATGCTGTAAGTTACCTACTAACAGTCAAAGAGACTTGTGGATGTACCAACAAGAATCAAAATGATCCACACTTCCTAACATTAAAATATTCTAAGGCCTTTCTCACATCCTCTGTTTTGGGTCATGGCAAGTATAACACTATTCAATGTTCATTATCTTCTCTGCATAAATACTATTTAATAGTTGAATCTCCAATTATAAGAACATCTTTTTTGACCAGATTTCAAGAATCTTCAACTTCTACTTCAGTAATATATGATCTATCAATTGTTACAAAGGAATGATCTTCATCACTATTAGTCTTACTAATTCCACTGTTTTCATTGCTTATTACATTTTCAGATATACAGTTGGCTTTGGACATCCACAGCTTGAGGCATGTTGCCTACTTCTGTCTTTTTTCCTTTTTTCCTTAAAGTAATGTTCTTCAATCCTTCTGCACTCAGTTTTGATTTCTTCTTTTTCACCTAATCCTTGTCTCTATTTTCTACACACTTTTTTGAGAAAAGTATGTCTTTTTCTGTAGACTGAAGATTTTCTGGTAGAAAAATGTTATCATTTCCTGTAACCTGTGTGTTACATAACAAAGCAGTGTCCTTTTTAGTGTGCATTCTTTTTTCTTTACAGACATTAATCAGTTTCTTTTTCTTCCTTTTTATTTGTTTTGAACTTTGTCTTTCTTTCTTTTTTAGTATCTTTTATACACTCTGAATCCTCTGATTATCCAATACTTGTATCCAGAATTCCAAAGTTGTCAGTGGTGTTATCTTGTTCAGTAGGAGTTGCGTGATCTTTATTGACACCAGAAATTTTCTATCTAAAATGTGTTCTATTTGCTCTTTGCCTGACGGTATTTATCTCATCAGTCCAGCCATTAATGTCTATAACAACAGTTCTCCTAGATGTGCTGATTGCCAAGTGCATTCATCATTGGTAAGTCTAGATTTATAACTAATAATGGTAAGCAAACCATCCAACGTTTGACATGAGGAACACTGTACAAGACACTTGTGCTTCCTCCCTCTCTCTATCCCAATTGCACACCATGTGGTACATCAGGCAACGAGCGCCTTTCGGTACTCACTGCTTCTGTAGCAGTTATGGGTTTTACAGGCTCAGGGTGCTAGCTCAAGGCCCATATTTGTGCTTTAGCAAATCATTAATGGCATACTCATTTAAGGAATCCATTTCAGCTGCAAATGAATAAAGAATTTAAAAGAAAAGGATAATCAAAATCATTTACCACAGAACTCAAAGAAATTTGTAATCAACTTCTATGAGAAAAATCACACAAAGATTATACAACTAAATATTAAATTAAGATAAATAAAGTAATTGCTCTGACCATACCAGTTGTGAAAGCCACACAAAAGCTGTAATTCCTTAACATCACATGCAAATGCGCACAGCCACACCTCTTTATAACAGTAAAGATCAATAAATTACAAACCAACACGATTGTTTCAAATAAGCCCCAGATGGTCCTCTCTGCAATGTGTATGGATTTATAGCTGACTAGACCCCTTGGGATGGATAAAGTTTGCCTATCTAAAACATATCTCTTTCTGATGCAAACAGTGAAAATTAGAGGGAAAACAACAAAATATAAATCGAAGTACATCCTCATCTTCAAGATATCTCTTTCTTCCTAGAAACAATGACAAACAATGGTAAAAAAAAATATATATATATATAAATCAAACAAAATATTCTCTTACCAGGCAACTGCACAGTCAATCACAACCCCTGAGTATTCTGTGCAACCAGACAATCTGATATTTTCTTCCCTGGAGAGGGAGAACCAGAACTAAGAAAGAGTCTCATTCAGGATATATACTGATTATATAATAGCACCACAACTGAGAACAGTATTGTGGCCTCACTTTTAATGTCACAAAATGTGCTACCACAAAACTTGTCATAAAGGACATCAGTTATGTTTGAAAAATATGTCAAAACATAAGAAAATACTATCACTGCAGATCTTTGAACAGTTATAACCAATATTTTAGACTTTGACCATTGTGAATATATCAAAGTGAGAAAAACGGAATCTGTAGCCTGTTGAATTCTAAGGGCCAAGCTTAGTCACATTAGGGGATCATTGCACAATTTTATATAATAGATCAAATTTATTAACAAATGCAGTGCTACACTTTGAAGTCTTTGGACAAGTCAACTGAAACAGCTGGTAAACGTACAGGGATTCCTTAATGAAAGAGTATAGATTCTAGGAAAAAAACTATTCCCAAAGGCTTTAAGAATTAAGCAATAACCAATGAGCGGGTGTGAGTATATTGAGGATTTACCTTTGGTTGGCATAGTTCAATCATGAATTTCCATGTATTTGCATTGCCCTCCATAACTCTCAACATCTTAGCTCAAAACATGTGGACAAAGCCTTAAATAATGGGGGACAACGGCCCTAAAATAGGGACCAGTTATAAGTGTTGCTCTTATAAACTTAGAAAGCTGGCAGAATAACAAAACGTGTTATCATGCGTTGTCTAAAGGATATGAAGTCTGAAACTCAGTGTGTGTCATTATTTAGTAACTTCATTCCTAAGTGATTTGTAAGAAAACCACAGATTTATGAGAAACAGATGAAAAATATGAGGTGAAAATCTAGACAGTTGCGATGTATGTCTCTGTAGCCCACACTAACAGAAGAAAGTCAGGTGCTTCAGGAACTGGACTTTTTTCTATTGGTATATGCTCAATTTACAATGGTTATGTTGGGCTGACCAATCAGAGTTCACATTTTTGAATACTAATGAACTATCATTGTATGTTTCTCATTTTATTCTGGTTCTTAAAGGTTACTCTGCCTGGTCGCTGAGGCAAAGTCCGATCCAGTTATAGGCGAACTTCTGAGCTTGGAAGACGGTGGTTTGGGAGACAACACTGTGTAAGTGAGTCTAGCACTAGAAATAAATAATAATGGACAAATAATGACAGGTACATTATACACCACCTTTCAAGCAAGCATTTTATTTTAGAAAAATGACAACTTGGCAATAAACTCAATAAAAAGTAGTGCAAATTTATTAAAGACTTTGGTTAAAACGCCTTCATAGAGTAAAAAATCAAGATATTCACTCAGCCTTAAATACAATTAGATCTCACTCAATTAAACAATTATTCAATAACCCTAATTATATAACATTTCCAATTTCATTCTTTATTGAGCCCAAGCATTTTATTGTTTTCTTTTGGCTTACACATCCTCTGAGGCTCTTGTTGGTCTAGTAACAGTGACACCAGTATGGTATGCTCACAAAAGAGAGCTCATATTCTTTTACTTTCATTTTATTTGTTTTATATATATATATATATATATATACACACACACACACACACACACACACACACACACACACACACACACACACACACACACACACACACACATAAATATATATATGTGTGTAAAGGAGGAACGTGGAATACATTACTTCTTTGTCAAACACTGCCCCAGCATTTCACATATACCCTAGTTAATTTAATGAATTTATCAAGGTTTCACTGCTAAAAACATAGATATGGTATATATATATACACATATGTTAGTCTGTTGGTATGGTGGCATTGCTTGATCTGACTCCCTGCAAAACATACTTACAGCTGGATGTTTTACCACTGTGATATTCCAAGTATTTGTGTATGTTTTGACTTTTCATAGGAAGATGTTCTATGCAGTTAAACTTTTTATGACATATGCGTAAATGCATTTACCCTAATCCCAGCCAGTGAACACCTGGATGAAGAATATTGTCCACAGCTTAGGCCAACAATCAGGAGCACCCACCGTTTATGATTCATTCAGATCATCTGCAGAAAGAGCTTCACACTAGGAAGGCTTGGAAGAAACCTAGTTACTGAAAGAAGTGACTTGAATTATGCAATCCATAGGATATGATATGGAATGAATTTATAGCTAGGACTAAAAACAGCACCAAGCAATGATCACATGCATTATGAAGAAAGAGCAATAGCTAACAATATGATCAGTGGTAACAAGGCAGTAGCATCAAAGGATATACTTGTGTGAGGATTAATTCTAGGACACTGTACACCATATCAAGCTTATTGCAGATAATTAACCAATGCATTATCAGCTGCATCGTATTTCTTTTTGTTCATGAATTCTTAAGTATTTATTTTCTTTATTTAACATTTGTTTACCAGGAAAATCCAACTTAGAACAAAGCCAATTTCAGCAGAAGCCCAGGGAGAAACACTCCAAATGCATGTCTTTGTAACGTAGGAGGAAACCAGAGCAAACCCAAGCAGACACAGGGAGGACACAAAGAATCCACACAGAAGGCACCCCGGCGGAGAAACGAATCTGAGAAGCTCTTGCTGTGAGGCAGCAATGCAACTGCTGCACTACTACACTGTCCTACCCTGTCAATGTACTGTTATGGACTTATGTGCCACTCAACACTGGTTCTCTGCTTTATGGCTGCTCCTTACCAAGATAGGCTACTGACCACCTCTGATCAATTGACTTCCTTTACCCAGAAAATAATGACCCACAAAGTTGAAAATCATAGATGTCAGACAGATGTCTTAGCATAAAATATCACATATGTATAAATACAGAAGTATATATAGGGAATATATGTATAAAAAGCAACACTAATAGATAGATCATTTATGTATTTTTGTAAATTTATCATAGTAGCATAAGTATATGGTTTTATATGCATATTTTTATATGTGGATGCAGTATATGAAAAAGGTTTTTTATATATTCTTGTAGTAATTAAATATAGTGTATATCTACCTTTAAGATGCTCTAGTAGATAACTGATGTCCTAATTGATTTTTTAATTGACTCAAAGGAAACTATATATACCTTGGTTATTTTGAATGTAGATGTTATTAGGTCTGAAGAAGCTCATAGCGAAAGCGCTCACCTCTTGTTTTAATAAACCTGAGTTTGATTCTGGTCTTTGTGCTCCTGTGTGGATCTTTAAAATCTGTCTAAGTTGGATTGAACCTGAGTACCATTCTGCCTGATTGTTACTTGGAAGTATCCTTCATTTAGCTGCTTTACCTGCTACATGGTTTGTGCTCCTGTGTGGATCTTTAAAATCTGTCAAAGTTGGATTGAAGCTGAGTACCATTCTGCCTGATTGTTATTTGGAAGTATCCTTTGTTTGGCTGCTTTACCTGCAACATGGTAGCTCTGTAGTTGGTTTGTACTATATATTTTTATCTGTTTATTTTTGTGACTACGGAGCTTTTATCCCCCGGTTTACTGACTATTTTGACTTATATATATATAGATATATATATATATATATATATATATATATATATATATATATATATATATATATATATATATATATATATATATATATATATATATATATATATACATACACATATATACATACACTCACATACATATGTGTGTGTGTGTGTGTGTGTGTGTGTGTGTGTGTGTTTGTGCGTGTGTGTGTGTGTGTGTGTGTGTGTGTGTGTGTGTGTGTGTGTGTGTGTGTGTGTGTGTGTGTGTGTTTATATATATCTATGTGTATATATATATATATATATATATATATATATATATATGTATAGCTTATACGATCTCTATTTTGATAAATAGATCCATCAATGAAGGAACTGTCCCTGATATCTGGAAAATATCCCACATCATCCCACTACACAAAGGGGGAAACTCTATTGATCTATCTAACTATCGTCCCATTGCTTTATTATCCCCTATTGCCAAAATCTTAGAAAAATGTATCCATAAACAACTCCTAATTCATCTTCTCCAAAACAACCTACTTGCTAGCTGTCAACATGGCTTCAGACCTTCCCACAGCACCACCACTGCTCTGCTCTCCTTCACAAACACTATTAACATTAACCGCAACTTAAACAATCTTTCTTCTGCACTATTCATTGACCTATCTAAAGCCTTTGACATGGTAAATCACAAAATGCTCCTCCACATTTTCAATTCTCTATCACTGGATCCTAACAGCTTAACTTGGTTTCAATCTTACCTCGAAAACCGTCAACAAGCAGTAGTCTGGAAAAACTCAATATCTGACCACCTTCCTATTTCCCTAGGTGTTCCACAAGGCTCCATCTTAGGTCCACTTCTTTTTTCCATCTTTATCAATGACCTTCAATCAGCTATCCCTTTTTCTAACTGTATTCAATATGCAGATGACTCCACTATTATCTGCACAGCTACCTCTCATGCTGAACTTCAGTCTCTTACACAAAAAGCCTTTAACACAGTTGAACATTGGTTTTCCCAACGCTGCCCCCTACTCAACCCTAAGGAAACAAAACTTCTACTCTTCTCCCCAAGACGTAACCAAATCCCCCTACATTTCTCAATCACTTCGAACAACAATACTAGTATTTCCCCCCGAAACCTCCACAAAACTACTAGGAATTACAATTGATAATAAACTCAATTTTGAGAATCACATTAACTCTACTATAAAAAGTGTGAACAAAAAAATAGGAACCCTATATAAAATTAAACCATTTCTTAAAGAATTACCCTAGCTAAGACCCATCTAATCTTTACTTTACTCTATGCATGTCCTATTTATACCAACCTGTCAAAAAAAACCTTAATAAACTAGTTATATCCTACAACAACATTGCTAGATTTGCTACCGGATCTCCTTTAGAACCCAACACTGCATTAATCTAAGACAACTTGGCTGGCTCGAACTTCCTAATCAGATTAAACTTCAACAACTACTAATAGCGCACAAAACCCTGTACCAACCCACCAAAACTCCAATACTCACCAGCCTCATTACCCCTTATTATAACCTGAAACATCTACGCTCCTCTAACAAACTTCTGATCAACATTACTACACCTAATAACTCTGCAGGAGATGGCTTATTCTCCAACTCAGTTGGGAAACACTGGAACAAATTACCCGCTGATATCACATCCCTGACTTCTCTTCCTATTTTCAAGAAGAATCTCAAATTTTACCTAAATAAAAAATGGCTCTGCCCCTGTATTAACCCTGACTAGCTTGCTTTTCTGTCTCCTGTCACCCTTTCCCTCTCCCCTTTCTCTACCCAATAATCCAATAAATGTTTTCTAAAGTTCCACAGCTACTCTTTAAGACAGGAAACTTACCCTTTGAACAAGTACTCAAAAACTTCTTTTCTTTCCCCTCTTCTTATGTGTATGTTTTGCCTCCCCTTCATAAAAGTAACTTGTTTAGCCCCATGAAAATAATCCAATCCTCTACTCATCCTATTATATCTCTGATAGCTTTCCTATCTTTACCCCACCTCTTTCTCACGTTATCCTTCTTTTATTCTAAGCTACCTTTAAAATATTGTTCTTCTGCTCATCTAAAAAAAAAAAAAAAAATGTATATATTTTATCTTTTTTAGTTTTTTTCTGTTTACTGATTTGACTGTCTTAGCTTTTATGTAGACTTATTTTTTTACTATGTATTAAAACTTGGAGCTTTTCTCCCCGGGCCTCTACTGAAAATGGACATATATCCAGTTAGACTAGCCCGGTCAACAAATGTAAAATAAAAAAAAAATAAATAAAAAATATATATATATATATATATATATATATATATATATATATATATATATATATATATATATATATATATGTATGTATATATATATATATATATATATATATATATATACATACATATATATATATATATACATATATACATATATATATATATATATATATATATATATATATATATATATACACATACATATATATATATATATATATATAGATATATCTATGTATATCCTTGTAATGTTTTAAGTGCTAAGGCAAGAAAATAAGTTTTACCCACTGTTTCTAGTGTTACCCCCAACCGTTAACCCTTGTACTCTATTGAGTGCCTTTAATGCAGAGAAGTAAGTTGTACCCCTGGTGGCTAGAGTTCCCTGAACCCCCAATCCCTGTATTATATTAAGGCATGATAGTACTGTTCCAGGTAGCCAGTGGTTCCCTCCACCCAGTATAGATGGCTCTGCTCATTAGATGTTTGTGAAACTAGGGTTACCACCTGTCCCTCTTTGCGAGGGACAGTCCCTCTTTGGGCAGTTGCGTCCTGACAAAAAATTGTAAAAATGGCAAATGTCCTGACATTTTAGGACAAAATTATTTCCTATATTTAGTTGCATAAAACAGTTATTCTGTATCTGAAATACCTAAATGTTATAAGTAACAGAATAAGCAACTAAAATGCTACAAGAATAAGTTTTTATTTAGGCAAAAAAGTTAAGTTCTATCCTTTGTACTGACCGTGGGTATGTGTCGGCCTGTAAAATCTGATGTTTGTACCAAAAATGTCCCACTTTAGCCATTTGAAAAGGTGGCAACCC
This sequence comes from Protopterus annectens, assembly GCF_019279795.1. Taxonomy (NCBI): domain Eukaryota; kingdom Metazoa; phylum Chordata; order Ceratodontiformes; family Protopteridae; genus Protopterus; species Protopterus annectens. The sequence continues at coordinate 515,987,684 of NC_056740.1, read as the reverse complement.
TATATGACATCCACAGCTAGCCAACCACACACTCACACACACACACACACACACACACACACACACACACACACACACACACACACACAGACCTACACATTTACACAACACAATAGCCCTTTTCCTACTCAATGACATTTACTCTGATTCATACACGATAAACACACATGCATAAACTCTACCCCCAGTGTTACTTCCCAGACAGACACATTCCCACACATAAACTCACAATTGCAACCCCTTGATTACATGCACGTATATAACTCCTAACCCTGCCTTACCACTAAACTCCCCAGTACTTTTCTTTACTGGGATGGATTCACACAACCTTTTGGTCATATTCATTACTACAGTGAGCAAGCTATCCATGTGCTAATCTACATGGCTGAGTCACTCAGTACATAGACGCCTTCCCTCAGACAGTTTCAGGGATGAGAACGTATGGCTAGTTAGCATATGCATCTCACCTGAACTGTCTCATTAGTGTGTAAAATGGCCATAGTGACAGCTCTACATGATGCTTCAAATCTTCATGCAAAAAAAACATGTTAGGGCTGTCTAGCTATACAAAAATGAATTCAGCCCAGTATATTGTACTATTCAGATTTCATAAAAAATAAAAAATTCTTTATATGTTCAAACTATTATGTGGTTTTCTGAACATCTCATCTACATTGAAACATATAGACATTGTGGGATCTTTCCTATAATTCATGGACACTGCTTACCCTTCTGTATATCTGATATATTTAAAACTGTCTGAATATTCTAATGTTTCTTGTGAAAACCAGCATAACAAAAATTTAACTTTTCATTTTATGAGCTGAATATTTCTTTACTCTGTTTTTATAGACATGTTACATAGTTTCATATTTTGGCAGCTTGTTTACATTAGTGTTTTTATTTTTATTTATTTATTTATTTATTTATTTATTTATATTTGTTGACCGGGAGTGTCCGACTGGACGTAGATCCATTTTCAGCAGAGAAAAGCTCCACAGTTTAAATAGACAGTAGTTACATTGGATTACATAGCGATTAACAATTTACATAGCAATTACTTACAACATATTTACAGATGAAGAACATAGTACATTAGTAGACAACTAGAATTTTTATCTGTGAAGTACATAACAGACATTAACAAATGTTACAAGAAGTTCCTGCTGTATAATAAGTACTGGCTTATGAGCATCTGAGCTTGCTATAATCAAGGTAGTTAGTGGAGTGGAAAGAAAGGTAGTGGTTGGATGGGGAGGGTGATATTAGATTGGGAGTTGCAAGGGCATAGCCAGCTTTTTTTTAGGTGCGCTTTTAGTAAAGTTTTGAAGTGGGTGCATGATGGTATGCAGGTAATTGTGGGTGGGAGGGAGTTCCATAATTTGGCTATGGTGCAAGAGAATAGTGCTTCACCAGCAGAGTTATTGGCTTTAGTGATCTGCAAGTGATTTTTGTTGCTGGATCTTAGTCGTCTGGTGGTGCGATAGGGTTGGAGTAGATTCTGGAGGGATGGGACATTTAGTGGATGATTTACTAGTTTGTGGGCGAGTAAGAGTTGATACCATTGAAGGAGGTGAGGGAGTTCAAGCCAGCCCAGTTCAGCAAGTGAGAGACAGTGGTGACTACGGTAGGATGCCCCTGTGGCAAATTTGGTGATTTTGTTGTAGCAGGTCTCTAACTTGTTTAGATCGCATTGCCTTAGGTTGGTATATATTGGACAGGCATAAAGTAGGGTGGAGATAAGATGGGAATTTGCTATTGAAATCTTTGCTGCTTTGGTAAGAAGTTGCTTATTTCTGTATAGTGCTCCTAGTTTTTTGTGGACGTTTTTTATGGTCAAGGATATGTGAATGTCAAATTTTAGTTTATTGTCTATTTCCACTCCTAGCAATTTGGTGTGTTCAGTTGGGTATATAGTGGTGTTGTCTTTTGCTGTGATGTTAAAGTGAGAGTAGTTTTGACTATGTTTGGAGGGTTGGAAGTTGAGTAGTTAAGTTTTGTTTGGGCTGAGTATTAACTGGGCATCAGATAACCAAGTTTCAACAGAGGAAAAGGCTTCCTGTGTGACTTTTTGAAGTTTGGATAGGGACTGGGCTGAGCAGATGATGGTTGAGTCATCTGCGTATTGTATGAGTGTGCCATGTTTGGTGGCAGAGGCTAGATTATTGGTGAAAACAGAGAAGAGTAGGGGTCCAAGGATGGATCCTTGGGGAACCCCTATGGAGACAGGTAGTTCATAGGTTCATAGGTTCATAGGTTCGTACTAGGCTATCTGCCCTAGGGCATTTATAAGCCAAGCCAGAGTGAGTTTGGCTTTCACCACCCATTTTAAATTAATTTTGCTATGCCCTGTTTCGAGGTTAGTATACTGTGCCTCTGTCTAACGGTGACACAGAAGTGATACCCGGGGTAAACCTACGATCTCCCATCCACTCATCAAGATTCTTCTTGAAGAGAGTCAATGAGGTACTCTGCCTAACCTGGACTGGGATTTTATTCCAGAGTGAAGGGAGCCTCTGGGTTATGAATCTGTCCCTCCAGCATGTCCTATTTATTTCAGTGCTGAGGTTCAAGTCTCTCGAGCACGTAGCTCGATGGGATTTGGATTTTCAGAGGTGCAGCATGTCCATTAATTCCGGGTTGGACATGGCTTTATACGTCAGGCACAGATCGCCTCTGAGCAGGTGGTATGCCACTGAGTAGAGCTGGAGTTTCTTTAACCGGGCAGCATATGGCATCTGTCTGAGCCCTTTGATCCTCTTGGTGAGGTAATTTTGGGGTCTTTCCAGTTGCTGCAGGTGTCTGGTAAGGTACATCCCAACAGGGGCATTATACTTAATTATGGGCCTGATGAAGGATGAGTAAAGAGGCACGATGACCTCCCCTGATCTAGATGTGAATCCCTTCATGATTAGGTGGGCTATATAAAATGTTTTTATAACCACTTTGTCCACGTGGTTGTCAAATGAGAGATTGCTATCAACTTGGGTCCCCAGGTCCCTAATTACTTCTTCTGTACTTAATGGATTACCACCTATGTGGTAATTTGTGGGCACTTTGTTTTTGCCAAAGGGGATGACTATACACTTTTTGGCATTTAGCTTGAGGCCATGGCTCTGGCACCAGTTGTCTGTTTCTATGAGGCCCTTTTGGAGGATGCTTGTGTCGGCTGGAGAGTCGATTATGGCACCCAGTTTGCAGTCATCTGCGAACTTGGTCAGCCACAGTCCATCCGTGTTGGCCTGTACCTCCGAGAAATATATACCGAACAAGAGAGGTCCCAGGACTGAGCCTTGTGGGATGCCACTTGTAACTGGTTTGGAGTATGACATGGCTCCAGCAATTCTAACCATGTAGGTTCTGTCCTTGAGCCAGTGTGAAACTCATCTAGTGACATAGGGGTTTATATTTAAGCTGGTGAGCTTATCTATAATGCCTGAGTGGGGTATTGTATCGAAGGCTTTTGTGAGGTCCAGGTAGGCTGTGTGGACCACCTTCCCCTCGGCAATGGCCTTGGTGACTGTTTCAAAGAAATTGACCAGGTTTAAGAGGCAGGATCTGCCCTTAACAAAGCTGAACTGGGTAGGATCCAGTGTCTGTAGGTCCCCAATATCTTTATTTATGAGGTCCATGATGATCCTTTCCATAGCTTTGCAGACCATGCTAGTCAGGCTTATGTGGCGATAGTTTCCAGGATCCGTTGAGGCACCACCTTTGTGGAGAGGGACCACTGTTGCTGTACGCCACTCTTTGGGTACATATCCTGTAGTAAGGCTGAGATTGAACAGTAGTGTTATGTTTGGGTTTAGCTCTTCTTGGAGTTCATGTAGGACGCAGCCCGGGACACTGTCTGGTCCCATTGATGCTGTGTTTTTTGCTTTGGAGAGGGCAGCTCTTACCTGAGTATCTGAGATATCAGGGGGGCAGCACTCTACTGGGATATATATTTGCCCTTTTGGTGGGGAGGGGAGGAGAAGTTTGCGCTGAACCTGTCAGCTAGGATGTTGGCAATGTCTGTGGGTTCGGTGTATTTTTTGTCATTTTGGACTAATTCTGAGCATATCTGGGAATTCCCACCCAGGTTCCTAACATAACTAAAGAAAGCCTTGTGATTATCCTTAGCGTCCTGTGCAATTTTTCTCTTGAAGCTGGCCTTAGACGATTTTATGAGTGCCCGTAGTTTTTTGCTAATACTGATCAGATATGCCTTCCCTTTTTGGGATTTTGCTCTATCATGTAGTAGCTTCCTCCTTCTATTGTATAGTTTGTTTATGGCTGGGGTCCACCAGACAGGACGTCTGCCTTTGGAGGATTGGGTCTTGGTTTTATTTGGGATTGCATGATCCATGCATTCCTGAAGGTGTTCATGGAATGCACTTTTAAAGGATTCAGCGGTCTGGGTCATATTTTCCACAGGCCCGGGGGCTTTGAAGGATTCTACCTCGGTTTTGAGGAGTGTGGAATTTGCTTTAGAGAAGTTTTTCACTGTGGTTTTCTGGGCAGGGGGTGGGGTCGGGATGTGAATATCCAGTGAGATTAGTTTATGGTCTGATCTTACCAGTGAGGGATACACTTCTGGTCTGGAGCATAGAGTCCTCATGTTGGTGATGATCAGGTCCAGTATGTTTTCCCCTCTTGTGGAAGTGGTAACAAGTTGTTCCATAGCATTTGAGTTTATAAATTCTAGGAACCTTTGGGCTAGGTGTTGGAGCTAGAGTAATGCTCCCAGTCTATGTTTGGGTAGTTGAAGTCACCCAATATAATGGTGTTTGGAGAGAACTTCATATTTTCCAGTGTTCTCAGGAAGGCCAAGTAGGGTTCCTGGGTTTGGGAGGGTGGTCTGTAGCAGGCTATAAACTGGAAGGCAGTTTTACCCACTGTTAGTTGCACATGGATAGTCTCTGATGCTTCGTGCTGTGCCACCAACCTGGAGGTGTGGGTATCTTTGACGAATATTGATACTCCCCCTCCTTTTGTGGTTCAGTCCAAGTTTTGGGGCCGAAAAGCATGGTATGAGGTATAACCTGGTAGTGCTGGGGTGCTCTCGGGAGCCTTGAACCAGGTTTCTGTTACTGCACAGATATCAATTTTCTCCATGCTAAGGAGAGTTTCGAGTGTGTGCATCTTGAGGTTTAGACTTCTGGCATTGAGTAGCATTACTCTTAGTTTCTTATCCCTTGTGATACCTATGGAGGTGGGTTTGTCTTTTGAGCCTTGCCTAAAAAAGGCACTATGGGGGTAGCAAGAGCCTTTGCCAATATACGAAAGCCCAGGGATGACAGGTGCACGCCGTCCCTAGTGAAGCATCGTGGCTTGTCGAGCATGTCATCCCAGGCTGACAGGCATTGGATCCCCTTTGAATGACACCAATACTTAAGCCAATTGTTGAAATTGATCACCTTGTCTTCATATTGTGGCATCATTCTTGGTGAGGGTAAGATGCTACTCAAGGTCAGGGTCATACCGGCCTGGGCTACATGCTCAGAGAGCTCCTCTATGTTTCTTTTCATGTAGTCCAGGGAGGTACGTCTCAGGTCATTCACACCAGCATGGACAATGACGGAGTCATATTTGTACTTGCCTTGGAGTGACCTGAGTGCTTGTGTTATGTGGCAAATCCTAGTGCCCGACAGGCAGCTCACCGTGACCTTCTCCTTGTTCAGCCTGGTGAGCGGGACGTCAGTGTGCCTGACGATAGAGTCACCTATTACAAGTGTATCAGGTGTGTTGTTTAGCCTTAAGGGCTGTGACTGTTCGGCACACTGGCTTTGTGAACTATGTGTTGCACGTGTTTTGTTTTGGGGCAGCGGTTGCTTGGGTGTCTGCTTTGGAGGTCTCTGCTGCTTAGGCAGATTTTTATTTAGATCCTCCGAGTATGTTTTTGTGTGTTTATGTGTTTGGTTTGCTGTCATGGTAGGTCTATGTGAGACTGGAATTGTAGTGAGTGTGGTTTCCTTCTCCTCCTGACTGGTTACGCCAGTACTGAGTTGAGAGAGCTTAGCCTCCAGTTTGGCTATATGGTTGCATCTCTCACATGTGTTGGAATTTGTTGGGAGGAGGAGAGGGTTGTCTGTGTACATGAGGCAGTTGTAACATTGCCTCAAGATTCCCAGATTCACCAGCTGGACCGAGAGGAGATTGACAACTGACCTTTGGGCATGCTAGAATAGTATTGGGAATTCCTTTATAATTGAAAAAAGGGCCAATGGGGAACATGGTACTCAAGGGAATTTGTGAGGGTGTAGTGCTTTTAATTTTTAGTGCTGACTTAGTGAGCAAGTGCCAGGTAACTTAAATGCAATGTGTTACAGGTAACTTAAATGCAAAAACGACAAACAGTAACTTTCTTTCAAGGGAAACAAGGAAATAAGTACAGTAAGCAATGCAGATATCACTAGGGATCCACAGAAGCGCTGAAAAGCCGCGTTTTAGGTGGAATTAGTGTTTCAGGGAAATAACAAGCAAACAAACAACAAGCATACACACAAAGCTAGATTCAGCAGGCCTGGATCTAGTCTATGCTACAGCAAACAAGGTGTACCAATTTCAGTAAGAAACAGTTCAAATATGCAGGCACTATAAGCCTTTAACCCGAAATTCCCAGCTCAGAAGGGCAGAGTCTAGCCTCTCCTCCCACAAGAGTGCAGACCACGAACCTTCTTAATGTAAAATAACTGCCCTGAAGCCTAAGTGCTTAAACCAGAACTAATACACTTTTAGAATAACAGACACTGAGCCCTCAATCAGCAGTTCCCAACTTAGAAGGATGTAAGCTACCTGTCCTGCCACCACAGTGCAGGCCACAAACCTTCCTAATGTAAAACAACTGGTCTGAAGCCCAAGTGCTTAATCCAAAAGACTTAGAATGATAGCTACACTTTAATCAAGTTCCTTGGGGAGATATGTCATTCTGGGGAGATATGTCATTCTAGGGAGATATGTCATTCTGTCATACAACGGATTGTTGGTGGTCAGACTGGTAACTCTGAAACCAGTTGGTGACTGATTGTGAGAAGGATAGGTTATTGAGGACAGAGATAAGTTGTTTGTGTGGGACCATGTCAAATGCTTTAGATAGGTCTAGGAAAGTAGCAGAGGAGAGATAGCCATTGTTTTTATGCTGAAGGATAGTGTTAGTAAAGGAGAGTAAGGCAGTGGTGGTGCTATGGTTTGGTCGGAAACCATGCTGAGTATTGGAAAGGAGGTTGTTAGTAAGGAGGTAGTCTGAAACCTGAGAGTGTATGCATCTGTCTAGTATTTTGGAGAGTGGAGAGAGAATAGCTATGGGGCGGTAATTGGTTAGTTCTGTCCACCTTTGTGGAGGGGAATTATATGTGATACTTTCCACAGTGTGGGAACGTAACTTTCTGACAGAGATCAGTTAATCAAGATGGATACTGGGTAGGTCAGAGCATCAGCTGTGATTTGTAGGTATTCACTTGGGAGGTTGTCTGCTGCTAATCTGGTGGGCTTAAGTTTAGTTAAGAGTTTTTTTATGTTGGAGGTAGGTACAGGAGAAAAAGAGAAGGCAGTGGGGAGATTACTAGTTGAAGATGTGGGTTGGAGGGGAGGGGGGTTGTGTTGTTTAGCTAGTGATAGTATGGTTTGTGTGGTGTGTGTTGAATGAGCTAGCCATATTTTCTGAGGAGTGAGGGATGTTAGGAGGAGGGGTACTGACTTTACCTAGGTGGAGGATAGAGTTTATGGAGGACCAGAATTGTTTTGGGGCTGTGTTGAGAGGAGTCTAGGGCAGACTGGTAGTATTGAAATTTGTCCTGTTTTATCAGCTTTTTGACTCTATTGCGTAGCTCTAGGAATTTCTGTCTAGTTGAGGGGGTTTTGGTTTTGTGCCAGTGCTCCCAGGCTTTATCCCTGTTTTTCATTTCTGACTTAGTGGTTTTCTGTAGCCATGGGGAGGGTTGTGCTTTGATTCTGGAAAGACTTATGGGGCATGGTAATTAAGGATACTCAGGAAGGTAGTATTAAAAAATTCAACTGCATCATCAAGACTGAGGTACTTTAGAGGATGCCAGTTACATTCTTTGAGGGATGAGATGAATGTGAGTGGGTTAAAGTTTAGTTTTTTACGTATTTGACGGTAGATGACAGGTTTAGCTTGGTATAGGTATTTTTTGAGTAGAAATGTTGGGGAGTGATCACTGAGGCTATCTGATAAGCAACCTGTTATATATGACTGGGGGCTCTTACTGACCAGTATCCAGTCCAGGGTAGTGTGCTTGCTGGAGTTTTTATTTATTCTGGTTGGTGACTGAACTAGTTGAGTGAAGCCATGAAGGTTTACATGATGGGTTGGCTAGTTGCCAGAACAGGATTGCCAGTCAATATTGAAATCACCTAAAATTATAGTTTCTTGGGGGAGATGGTGGGTAGACCAGCTGAGGAGGTTTTCTAGTGGAGGGATGTTTTGGCCAGGTGGGAAGTAGCATCCAATTATGTTGATAGTTTTGTTTTGGTTTATTTTGAGGTTGGTATATATTATTTCTTCATTGCCTATTTGTGGAGCTGATGATTTTAAGATCTGAATGTTTAGATGCTGTTTAAATATTATAGCTACACCACCTCCTTTCTTATTTAGCCGGTCTACTCTTAGTATGCCATAACCTGTAGGGAGTATTTGCTCACTGGTAATGTGAGGTTTTAGCCAGGTTTCTGTCAGGATGACTATATCTGGGGAGTACACGTCTAAGGTGGCATGGAGTTCATGGACTTTGTTGGATATACTTCTAATATTTAGGCTTAGTAGAAGGAAGTCACTTGGCTTTCTATTGGCTGTAATATGGGAGAAGTTGTGGTTTCTAGTCTGATTATGAGGATTGGGGTTGGAGATAGTAGGGCCAGAGATGGGGTGGATATCTCCACTTAGGGCTAGTTTAGATATGCATGAGGTTATTAGTTTTCTCAGTTTTTGAATGTGTTTGTTTATAAGGGAAACTTTATGATTGTGCTCTTTGGGTAATAGGTATGGTGGGAGGGTTACTGTGTTAAGTTGTAGGGATGCTTTATGTTTGAGTAATATAGTTGGTAGAATATGTGGGGGGTGCATAGGGATGTTTCTTGAGTTGGTGGGAGGGGAGCAGAGTGAGGGTGAGACATGAGTGGTGGTGTGAGTAGTAGTACAGTGGTAGTGGTTGAGTGGGGGAATGATGGAGCTTTGGTAGGATGTAAGATATGCAAGGAGAGTGCATGCCGTGAGCATAGGTAAGGTATGCTTGTACATGTTAATTGAGGAGGTGTGATAGTAGTGGGAAGATGGAGGAGGTAGCATTGGGTTAGTGCTGTGGTTGGCTACTGGAAAAATGGGAGGGATTTGTGAGTGTGATAAAGGTGGGACTACGAGGGGCGGGAGGGAATAGGGGACAGGGTGTGGAGTGAAGCGGGTAGAGACCCTGTTAGTTGCTCTTATGAGGGGCTGGAAACAATCAGGTAACAGAGTTAACTGATAAATGAATATATGATAGTGACAAGGGTGGTTGTAGTTTTAAAAATGGTGCCTGCCACAGGTAATATTTATTAACTTTGGGATCGTCTTAAGGTAATAAACAGGGAAGGGGGAGGGGCGAACAAGGGTGTGAGCAGGCAGTTCTTTGTACTGCTGCTAATGAGCCAAAACAAAGACAAGTTTGTGTTTAAGAAACAATCACAATTGACCAAGGACTGCTCTGAAACTGTAAGTAATTTCTTAACCATTTCTCAGGTGGAAAAACAGGATAACCTTGTATCAGTAGGCTACTGTGGTCTCGGTTTAAATTAACAAACACACAGTATTGATCAGTTATGGATACTATTTGCTAATAGAAGGGAATAAGAGAGAAAGTGGAAGATGAGTGAGTGTGTGTGTGTGTGTGGGGGGGGGGGGGCTGCTTACAAGCCAAAGAAGAGTGCTCTCCAGGGGAAAATGAATATTGGCTCAAACAGGTAGACACATACTCAAAGTTAACTTTAGCTGTTTGCAGACAGTTCAGACCCGGACTGCACTTTTATATTGTGGTGTTATTACTTATTTGCTTGCATTTTGCAATTTAAAAACAGTTGCCAATAAAAACTTTTTAGAAAAAATACCATAGAAAGAATTTTACTGACAAAGTTATCCTACTGGACATTCACTGGAAATAAGGCTGGCTTTTCTGAAGGCAGTATGGTCATATTTAGATCATGACTTAGTGCTGAATTTAGCCTGTAGACTCTTATAAGGGAGTTAGACCTTTTTTATTTATGTATTTGTTTGTTTATTTATGTACTTATTTATTTATTTTCTTTTGTGACAGTGGCTATTGATTGTCTGGTTTAACACAGTCCTTAGTTTAGTATGTTTTCATATTAATTACACTTTTTTGCACAGTTCTAATTTTTAAGCCCTGATGCTCACCTTTTTTCAATGCTACTGAATAACATTACTGTCGTTAACAAATGCTGACTAGGCATATTTTAGTTTGTAGCTTGCATAATTTACAGCTTACTTTTAACTAGGGTTTCCTTAACATCTGATGGGTCATAAATGGTCCAATATAGCCTGACAATTCTTCAAAGGTCACTCAACTTTGATGAATCAATATCCAGATTTGCTATATCTTCATTTGATGTGATACTCAAGAGCTGATAGATAAACCCCTAGATTCAATAAACTCCATGCAAGAGTAGCACTGTTCTTGCATGGAGTGGTTTGTGTCCATATACCACAGCAGCTCACCTTGCATATTTATGAAGGTGCGCTGCTGTTCTGCCAATACAGACACGAACCATGAACGAGTGCAGGTAGCATGTCCAAGTAGTGCACGGACATTGAACATGTCCCCTGCACTCAAAAAGTGCCATACAGTACTGTCTAAATTGATCTGGTATAATATTAGAGATTTACTCTAATATTATGCCAGTATTTCTGTGTCTGCGGACACTGAAATAAAATAAATGATCATTTCAATGTCCGTGGACACTGAAATAAACGTGGCATCAAGAAAGCAATGCAGGGAGTATGTGACAAGGTCTGTGACACACCCCTTGCATTGCCAAAGTGCTGTACAACACCTGCAACCTGCTAAAGCAGGAAATTTGTGCAAATCCACAAATAATGGGGGATAAATCCCTGAAAAGGGGCACAGCACACATATTGCCCACTAAACTTAGAAAGCTGATAGAAAACATGTCATACATCAGCATGAATTACCGAAGGGTAGAAGTCTGAATGCAAATGCATGCCAAACAGCAGTGCATGTGGACAAAAGCACAAATAATGGGGGGAAAACAATAAAAATAGGGACACATCTGAAAAATTGCCCTTACACACTTAGAAAATTGATAGAAAACAGGGTATGTACTAGCAGAAGTCCCTGAAGTTTAGAAACCTGAAAGCCAAGTGAATGCCATTATTTCCCAAATGCAGTCCTCAGTGACTTGTCAGAACACCAAAAGACTCAGTTATATAACATAATAATATATTAATAATATATACTTTCTTTTTCTAGGCTAAGGAATGTTTAATCATAGCTAAGATGGTGTGCACGTTATGGCCCTCCACTTACCATAGCTTAAATATTCCATAGGAGATAAATGCAAATATATAGGTGAAATGTCCATGCTGAGATAGTGTAATGGTTAGAGTCCTGGCTTTACATGCAGGTGTTTACAGTTTGAGTACCAAGACAGGCAAGCTATTTTTCAATGGGAAAGTACTGTTAAAATTAAACTTAAATAATGTAGCAGGGTAGAATAGCTGGTGTACAATGTAAGTGTGAGTGTATATAATATGTGAAACTACCCATGTGCACACACATGCCCCATACAGTATCGTCACATCCCTTGCCAATGTAAGGAAAGCACAAAGAGGGATGTCATGTAATGTATATGATATACACTTAATAAATGAAAGCATTCCTCTGATATATTAAAAAAATTAAAAGTGAACAATGGTTTAGCAATGCTCAGCTATGCTTAGCAAGTGTAACCATTGCTAAGAATGAATGCTAAGCAGCAGGTAGCTCAGCTAAGTGGATTTGTGCACACGTAAACAGTGCTCAACAACTTCTCCTTTAAACAGTGTTAAAACTGGCTTAGCGGATTTCTACACTGCTTAGCGGAGCTTAACATTTTCAAAATGGTCCAATGACAGCAAAGGGTGGGAGTATAGCACTATTTAAATAAGGCAGGTGGGAATACAGCCATAATCTGTTATAGTCCATCTGTGCAGATACAATGGCTGGCATTGGAGAGGAAGTGCAGTTCCGTATGCAAAGCTGGAGCATTTGGGAGTCCAGGGTCATGGCTGGACTCCTAGTAAAAAAACATGAAGAGAGACTGCTGCAGGGCCAATATCAAGGCTCCCAATACCAAAAAAGTGCTTATGGTAAAGTATGTTTAAAAAAAAAAAACAACATTAAACTTACTTCTATGCAGGGGGCAAGCCCCCCTGCACCCCCGCACCCCCTACTTTAATATTCTCACTCCGGGGTCGCACTACAATGGGGAAAAGGGAATTTTCCCTTATCCGCATGACTGGCACAATGAGCATACTTAGCCAAAAGTGCTGCTTCGGTGGACAGCACTTTCGGTTAAGTATGCTCAATGATTTCTGCTTTGGTTGAAAGTGCATTCGGGGATCTGTACGGATCCCATATATATATCTATATATATATATATATATATATATATATATATATATATATATATATATATATATATATATATATATATATATATATATATATATATATATATATATATACTCATAACATGTAATGGAGTCATACCTCAGAACCATACCTCTCAACCTCTTAATGCAAGAAATCTGGCCAAAGGCTGTCCAAAATGTCCAAATGGGGGACAATTTGCCAAATCTAGGGACATATATTTTAAGTATTGCTCTTATAAATATAGAATGTTGCCAGTGTGACAAGGTTTTTTTTCAGCATACATGTTCTGAAGGAAGTGAGTTTTGAAACTGAGATCTATGTCATCATCTACTGTCAGAAATCCTCAGATCATCACAGTGATTTACCAGGGATATAAAAATAATGAATCTGTGAAACAGACCAGATATATGAGAAATAAACCTGGACATTCTGCAACAATCTAGCCAGTCGAGAGGTAGGCTCAGAACACCTTAGTGCAATGAATCTGGACCAAGCCTGACAAAGTTGAAGGAGAAAGCCATGAAAATAGGGACATATCTGAAATACTGTAGTAGATGAGCTGACACAGTTGCTGCAGCAACACATGCCTTTCTGTCCTAACATATATTGACTGAAATAGCACAAGTCCAACACTCAATTACTTCTCACTAGTTAGTGACTGAAATCCTCACATCATCCCACTGATGTGTCAGAAATACACAACATTTATGGGGGCTAGGCAACAGTATATCCTACAAGTATCTGGACATAACATCACATTAGGGAAACTACACTTAGATGTTAAGCATGTTACCAAGCACCGTCAAACTACAGTCAGACTGACACAACACTAACCCAAATCCACTAGGGGGGATTACACATGTATTGGCAAATATATCATACACTACAGGGATGTAACAGCACTAAAAAACAGACACCAGTGTGAAAGTGCATACCCACAACCAATTCCACCTCACAGTGACATACCAGTAAGCCAAAGGAACAGTACAGTATAATGAATGTGTGAACCAAAACATCTCAACATGTTTGCAACTCACACACTCCCCCTACATATACTGGCCAAATTCACGCCTGACCTTGGTATGGGACATGTCTCATTCTACCCCTACAAACATATACAGCCGATAGATCACCAGAAACTGGAGCAGCATGCACTGGCAGATAGAAAAGGCACCATATCACATACATCTACCCCCCTCCCTACGCAGGCCAAATAACACTGACACTACACTGCTACACAGTCCTGGCAGTCTGTCAACAATCAACAGAAATACACAGACCTCTCAAATGCTCAGAGTCCCACAGCATGTCCAGGCTTTGTCCTCTTATATAAGGCCTTTTGCACATAACATGTCTGGCAGTCTGATACATCATTGGGATGGTATCAGGAATGAAGGCACAGAATAATGATATACCCTACCTATCACACTCTTACTGCATGACATCTGGACAAAGCCTGACATACTTGGTTGAAAGAGGCCCAAAAACAGGGGCATATGTGAAATATTTCTGTTAGTAACAGGGTTTGTTGTAACATATCTTTTCTGAGGGATATGAAGTCAGAAACACAAATAGATGATACCATTTACTGACTGCATTCCTCACAGTATGCCACTGATTTTCCAAAGACAAAATATGTCTGAGGAACACACCAAACATGAGAGTCCAAAATCTGGCCATTCTGCGCATACCCCTACAGTTGAGAGTTATGCTCACCACATAACACTGTCAGACTTAAAAGCTGCTGCCTATGCAAGAGAGAGAGAGAGAGAGCTGCCTATGCAAGAGAGAGAGAGAGAGAGAGAGTGAGAGAGAGAGAGCAAACAAGTAAGCATGTAATAGAATGCAGTAGGGGGTATGTAATAATGAGAAATATGAAGTTCAATAAATATGTCTTAACAAGACTTGCTGTACTGATATATTGCTGACCAGAACCTATGGCCCTAGCAACTGGGTCTGTCTGCAGTGACATAGATTACAGCTCAGGCCCCTGAGTCACCCCACAAAAGGATGTCTCTAATATGAATACTACTGGAGTGTGTGTTAAACAATACTGACTGTGACACTGCTAGGCCAGCTACTGTGATGTCGTAGATATCCATATGTTAATTGTGAATACATCTATGATATACATGTCTGTCACAGAAATGTGAGAGACCTATACAGGATATTTGCATAGTGAAATACTGTTGCAGATGTGTGTCTTGAACTGCATGTGATATACTGAGCTCATACAATCAGTCCTCCCCTCTGTAGAGCATATCTCCACCTCTTCAGGGTCTCCTCAACTTGTTCCCTACTCTCACTACAGATCACAATGTCACCTGCAAACATCACAGTCAATGGGACTTCTGTCTGAACTTGTCTGTCAACCTATCCATCACCAATGCATATAAGAAAGGGCTCAGAACTGAACCCTGATGTCATCCCACCTCCACCACAAACACACCTGTCACTCCCACTGCAGAGCTCACCACTGTCACACTACCCTTGTACATATCCTGTTTCACTCTTGTAGATTCCTCTGCCACTCCTGACTTCCTCATACAATACCACAACTCCTCTCTAGGCACCCTGTCATATGATTTCTCTAAGTCCACAAAGACACAACGCAACTCCTTCTGACCTTTTCTGTACCTCTCCATCAACACTTTCAGAGCAAACATTGCATCTGTACTGCTCTTTCCTGGCATGAAACCATACTGCTGATCACAAATCCTTACCTCCCTTCTTAACTTAGCTTCCACTATCCTTGCCATAACTTCATCATTCACTGTTATCCCTCTGTAGTTACTACAGCTTCCCACATCACGCTTATTCTTATAATTGGTAATCAAAAACTTATTCTCCATCCCTAACTCACCCTATCACTTTCCAAGATTAAATTAAACAATCTGGTTAAAAAGATCACTGCTATTTCTCCTAAACACCTTGTGCTTCCACAGGTACGTCATCTAGACCAACAACCTTTCCATTCTTAGTCCTCTTCATAGCTATCCTCACTTCCTCCTTGCTAATCTGTTGCACTTCCTGATTCACCATACCCACATCACCCAACCTACTCTCTCTCATTCTCTTCATTCAACAGCCCCCCAAAGTCCTCTTTCCATCTGCTCCGGGCACTCTTCTTGCTTATGAGTATGTTTCCCTCATTATCCTTTATCAGCCTTACCTGCTGCACATCTTTACTAGCTCGGTCCCTCTGTCTAGCCAATTGGCACAGGTCCTATTCTCCATCCTTAGTGTCCAACCTTTCATACAACCCTTCATATACCTCATCCTTAGCCTTTGCCACATCTCTTTGCCATGCACCTCATCTCTTTATACTCCTGTTTACTTTTTTCATCTCTCTGACAATCCTACTTCTTCTTCACCAACCTCTTTCTCTGTATACTCCCCTGTACTTCCTCATTCCACCAGCAGGTCCCCTTGTCCTCCTTCCTTGTCCAGATGTCACACCAAGCACGTTTCTAGTCATCTCCCTTGCTAGCTGTGCTGTAATTACCCAAATATTTGGTAACTCTTTACTGCCACCTACTGCTTGTCTTAACTCTTCCCTTTACTTAACCTCACAGTCACCCTTTTTCAGTTTTCTACCATTTGATCCTGGGTGCTGCCCTCACACTCCTCCTCCTCTTCTTGATCAGTGTCATCCCACAGACCAACATTCCATTCTGACTAACTACACTTTCCCCATTACCAATTTACACTTTCCAATCTCCTTCAAACAGTCCCTCCTGCACAGGAGATAATCCACCTGTGTGCATCTTCCTCCACTGTTGTATGTCACCCTATGCTCCTCTGTCTTGTTAAATATGTATTCATAACAGCCACCATCTCACCTTCTGCATTCCTTTGCTTAACACCATACCTACCCATCATGCCCACATCCTTTCTGTTCCCTTCACCAACATGCCCATTGGAAGCTGCTCCAGTTACCACTCTCTCACCCTTGGGTACAGTCATCACCACATCATCCAACTCACTCCAAGGTTTTTCTGTCTCATCCATCACACACACAACTATCAGAGCATATGCATTAACAGTCATTACACCATCAATGTCCAGCTTCATTAACATTACTCTATCTGACACTATTTCACCTCCAAAAACACCCCACCATCCTGTTCCTTCAGGATAACCCCTACACCATTTCTCCTCCCATCCACACCATGATAGAACTATTTGAACCCAACTCCAAAACACCTAGCCTTACACCACTTCCATCTGGTCTCTTGCACACACAATATATCAACCTTCCTTCTGTCCATCATATCAGCTAGCTCTGTCCCAATACCAGTCATACTGTCAACATTAAAAGTTTCTACCCTCACTAACACACACCTAGCCTTTCTCCTCTCTTCCTGCCATATGAGCATCAGACATCCTCCAGGGTATGTCTGTGAAGGCAAAGGCTACTGTGCTATCAAATGAATTGTGTGTTACAGCAATATTAAGAAAGTGCCACTAATTTTGGCCCATTTCCCCCCATGTATGTGTGGCGTCCTCCAGATGTCCTGCTCTATCAGGTTGACAGGAATAACTAAGCAGCAAGAGTGTAAGTACAGTGTGCCATACTGACATAGAACAGAAATGTATATCAGGTATTACCTGTACACATCTATGTATGAGTAGGTGGACCTGGCTGCCTCATAACAACAGACATGGGATGCAAAATGTCAGGTAAATAAGATGTACATGTTGTACATGTGTAATTTCAGTTTCTGTGCATCCACCAGGGTTAGATTTCTACAGCTACTGGTTGTTGCATTGCCCTGACACAGGCATGGGTACTAGAATAACCATGATTATAAGGATGAAATTTCAGAGGTGTCCAACTGTGTTATGAGCTTGTGTCCATGCCTACTGCAAACAGCCATATGACCACCAACATAGCTGTATGGACACAGCAATACCTTACCTGTAAAACCTGTCCCCACCAAAGTACAGTAATCCCTTTTGCTGGACAGCAGCAATACACAAACCACATAATTGGTCACTATGTCGGCTGTACAGGTCAGAGAAGGAGCAGGCACCAACTTGGCAGCAAGTCAACCTTTGTCTGAATGAGCATATAAGGTCCCAAGTGGATTACTGTAAGGCTAACTATGGGTACAAATTGGACACATCCACCAAGGGCAATCACAAGGCCATCTTTACATATGTCTGCAATCTCAGATGCAACAACACAACCCACCTTGTAATGGTGGTCAATCACACCACATACACACACACCATAGCTATAGGCAACCTGCTGCAGACAGGTTTAGGGGAAACATCACCCCCTGGCTCACCATCAGTGTAGGTGGATATGCACAGCACCCGCACTCCTCCCCTCATAATCAGGGAGCAGGTGCATACTGCCTAATCAAAGTCAACAAATGCATGTCTCCATGGGACCTGAGAACATTCCTGTCTGCCTCCTACATTAACTCAGGCATATGTTCCAGTTCCATTGCACACTGTATGCAAGCAAATCCTGAGCACCACTGACATCCCATCTGCAAGGAAGATGGCCACTGTCATCCCTCTACACAGACGTGAATGATGAATGCTGGTTTATGCAATGTACTGCCCCTCACTGGGGGAACATGACACATCAGGACCAGGAGTGCAATGCAGGTTCATACTGTGCTGACAGATGACAGAAGAATGATGTGGTTGCAAGTGGTGGCTAATGATAGGCAATATTGATGTGCTGGCTCTGTAAATAACTCTGGGCAATGTCTGAAGTCCTATGATGTGTTTTCCTGTTTATGTCTTCCAGGTGCCATGCAACATCAGCCGGCGTACAGTGTCCTGCTTTGGGGTTGCTGTTCATAAACTGGAAGTGGGCCTGTAGCCAAGGTGGAGGGGATTAGGAAAAGTTTAAAATACCAGTCCCTTTTGGCCCAAAATCATCATGTATCTGCTAGAAAGCTGTCGATGGAGAGGACTTACACTTTTCCACACAATACTGACCCATACCATACATCAAAATCCATAAAAGAATGTCTTCACCAGAGAACAATTAACATTTTGAAAGGGCACAGACACTGTCCACATATACATCCAATAGAGAATCTGTGGGGTGCCCTGAAGAGGCCTGTGCAGAAGTGATGCCCTCGCAATCTGACAGAGTTGAAGGCCTTCTGCAAGGGAGAGTGTACAAATATTGCTAAGCTGAGATGTGCCATGCTGATACACACCTTCCCAGGAGGACTGACTGTGTTATGAAATCAAAAGGTGCTTTAACAAAGTATTAGTTTAAGGGTGTGCACAGTCATGCAACATCCTATTGTATGTATTTCAACTTTTACATGTTACCCCTAACCAATGTGTTTGTTCAATTGGATTGCACAGGTTATAGGTCACATTAAAGTTGAGAAATGTTATCACATGATTTCTGTGGTCTCACGTTATATATCAGGCAAACCTGGCATGTTAACAGGGTTGTCTACATTTATAAATGTCCGTTATAAGCTTAGAAGGTTGTTAGTGTAATTGGTTCTGTTCTAACATACCTGTACTGCAGGTTTTGAAGTGTGAGACTCGAAATATGTAATTAAATAGTGACATCAGTCCTCATATCATCCCAGTAATGTGTCAAACAAATACAGGATTTATGACAAACAGACCAGAAATATGAGCCACAAATGTATGCATTCAGCGGCACTCTACACAGTTGAGAGGTATGTTCTGTAAGGGTTGCCACTGTGTTATACAGGTAAACAGCAAATATGTTTACATGGGTGCAGTGTGTGCTGCATGAAGGCCCATTACCTACAAACACTACTCAAATATCACAGAGGTGTATATAAGTTGTAACAGGAAGTGGAAAGAGCTGCACTGCATGATGGTCTGACTGTGTTGTGAATGTTACCAGTTGGCTATTGTGAGGGGTGTGTAATGCCTGTCTGCCACCTTAACTGTATGTGTGTGCATGTGTGTGCACACGTGTGCACTCATGTGTGCGTGTGCGCATGCATGTGTGTGTGTGTGTGTGTGTGTGTGTGTGTGTGTGTGTGTGTGTGTGTGTGTGTCTGTAGAAGCAAAATGTATAGTGCAGGTATTAATTTACATATGTTGTCTTTCCCCACAGCTGGTCATGGTGGTCACAGTCCCTCCCGTTCAGTATCTCTGCAGACTCTGACAATGACATTACTGGTTCAGACTACATAAACTTCAGAAAATTTCCACTTCTTCAAACCCCTTACCCTACCTACTTTCTCAGTGTGTAAGGGCAATATTGACAGAACATGCCTATCATTCTGCCTTTGTCCAGACATCTTGCTGTCCAAGGTTGGGAGTTATGGGTGTGGGTTTAGAGTGCATTCTACTGTGCAGACATGTCCATTATATGTAAAAGCAAACATAAGAAAAAAGGATTATTGAGAATAACCACTGGCAACATTACCAAAAAGCACTTATATTCACAAAAGTCTTAGCACCTAAGCTACACATCCTTCAAGATGTCCCTTATATCTGTAGTATATTCCACATAGCACTGTGACTTCCAGGTATGTCAGTGGCAGAGCAGTGAGTGTCACTGACATGCATAACAGTTGGCACTGGAGTTATCTGCACATGGCCCTGTCAAAGACAGCACTGTACCTAGGGCACTACAAGATGACTGTCAGGAGAATGTGCTGGCCAGATCCTGACAGTATTAACCACATATATACATAGTTCATTGACCCCTGAATATTGTGGACAGGCAACAGTTTTTCATGTGTATTGGTACAGACCTGCCAATGTGTGCTATGCTGCTATTTCCCTGCAAACATACATACTACTGCATTCGTGTGGGTATATGGGGGGGGGGCACACCTGTCAACTGTACACATTTGCACAAACTGTGCTGATATTTTCTTTACATTTTGGTTCCATTTACCATACTATTGTGCTCTGTCTTGGGGACTAGAGGCATATCAGTAAAGAGCACAGATCAGATTGCAATGGCACACATTTGTGTTTCAGACTTCTTAACCTTCATAATGCTGGTCCTGCTGTGTTATCACTGCGTGAGTCTGTAAGGGGGTAATTCAACATTGCCACCATTTGTGTGCCTTTACCAGACATTTCTCTATGGTTTTCTAAAGCTGACTTGCTCTGTGTGTGAGGAGTGGGTATGGGATCATCACACTGATATCCATGCCTGTGACCTATAACTCCCAGTTAGTTGTACCTACACATATACTACAGTGGGATTTTCCACCTTGGGTATTACTGCATAGTGTGTGGAGGCCAGTTTTGGCCAGACATTTCCTGCTGTCCCACATAGCTATCAGTTGTGTGCTACTTTCCCAGTAGGCCACCCCATTCCCCTGCATGCATGCAGCATTACCATAGATATGCTAGCAAAACATTCTAATCCTTTCATTTATTATTAAGAAGACTGACTTACTTTCCGCTTGCAGCAGTTGTGAGGATGGTGCTTGAGGGCTGCCAATGTTGTATGCACACAGTACACTGCCTATACATGGTAAATTACAGGTAATGTGATGTGTGTGTCATCCATTTTACTCTGTGTGTGAGTCAAACAGAGGTGTCAGTCCCTGGGGTCCCTACATTGTTAGTGTGTGTGCTATGAGTGTATCTTTGCCAAGGCCTGAGCATACTGAGCACATCTCCATCTGCTTACAGGAGCAGGCTCAGAAGCCTCCTCCTCCTGCTCTGAGTCCCACTGTGCCTGTGTGGACCTTGGCAATGGTGGTGGGCTGTGCGGCCATTCCCCATGCTGTTCCTGCTGCAGCTGTTTCCGCAGGATCATATTCTGCACTATGGTACATACTATGAACATGTTTGCACATGTGGCTGGAGAGTATTGTAAGGCTCCACCAGATATGTCAAGGCAGTGGAACCGTGACTTGAGCATCTCAAACACACACTCTGTAATGATCCTGGTTTGTGCAGTGTGTGTGCATTTCTGATGGGCGTCATCATCCACGGCTCCATTGCATAGCCAGCATCTCCCACCAGATGGCCATATGGGATGCCCCCACTGGCAAATGCCTGGTACAACTCTGACAAATGCCAGATGTGGGAGTCGTGATAGCTTCCAGGGCTGGCAGCACCCACATTCATGATAATGGCCTGGGCATTACACACGACCTGAGAGTTGATGGAGAGGAATCCCTTGCGGTTTATGTAGACCCTACCCTGTTCACTGGGTGGCACTTTGATGTGGATGTGCATGCAGTCTATGGCACCAAGTGCCTCCAGGTATTCTGCTACACAGTGGAAGAGACGCATATTGCTGGTCCTCTCCTCACGGGTGTTGGGGAAGTAAATGTGCTCACTGGCATGTGGTAGCATGGCATCCAGGAACTGGTGGAGTACCCTAGATGCAGATGCCTGTGAGACCCCCATGATGTCCCCAGTAGGTCTTTGGAAAGTGCCTGTAGCTAGTATTATTAAGGCTACACCTAGCTTGGTATCCCCAGTGGGATAGGTTCCCCTCTGTTGGCTCTGGGTTTGAGTTGAGGTGGCACAGCTTGATGATTTGCTGAAATATGTCTCTGTCCACCCTGTAACACTCTACTATCTCCAGATCATGTAGCCCCTGGTAGGTTACCCTGGGTCTGAACACTCTTCTCTTCCTCCTCCTTGGACTGTGGCAGTTGTCAGCATTATCCTCCTCTCTGCCCTCTGCCTCTTGCACATACTGATGGATCAAAGCAATGGCAGCCCCTAACATTTTTCCAGTTAAGATTTTCCCCATGTATCCACCAATGGTGCAGAGTTTGTGGGAAAAAAACAGACTGTAAGGTATTTGCATAGTTTATACTGTTGTGCTGCAGATGCTGCCTGTATGATTGTCTGACTATGATGCATTCCACCTGCTAGCTATGTAATTTGCTCTTGATTGCTTTTATTCTGCTCTTTTACTTTTTTCCCTTTTTTTCCCTTCCCATTTCCTCGCCTTTTAAGCCCAGAGGCACTCCGCGCAAACTTGGTGCCAAAACTAAACAGTCCTTCTACTTCCAGAGTTTTTTTTTTGTTTTGTTTTACACCCTGGTGTGCGCCGCACATACATGTTTAGCTAATGTAAACATGAAGAAATGGTCCTCCCTAGAAGTGAACATGCTCTTCATTTCATGGAATAAGTCAGTACAGCCTCAGACACACCCCCTTGCTTAGCTTGTGCTTATCTAAGCTTATCTGTGCACCATAAGGCTCCAATGTGCTTAGAACAAGCCTGACACACCCCTTTTTCATGTCTGTTGCTCCTCCTAGTTACATGATCATGCTATAGCACATACATGGTTAGGTGCAGTTTGGCACTTAGAAGATTTTTTGATTGAGTAAATGTCCCCTCATTTGCATACCCCACTGCATTAGTCTATAGCTACTGCACTACCACAAAGCTTTTCCCCTTGACAACCACTGTTCCCTGGTATTGTTTTGATTCTGCATGCCAAAGACTATAATGACAAAATGCAGATTTCCTTTAAAACTGAGTTTTCACATTTTTGTTTTTAATTTTTGCAACAGTCCCATTTGTGTGCCCCTGCCCTATGCTTAAACGGCTGAGATCAGCCAAAAAAATAACTTAAAATGAAGCACTTTTCCATGCCACTGGCCATATATTTGGCCATTGACATGCCTAGAGAGTATAATACATGCTTTTTTGGAGCTGTCATGCCTCCATTTTGTTATTTGCCGAAATGTATTTGGTTAGTAACCAAATACATTTCTGCAACTAACACTGCTCTTGCACGGATACCTGCCTGCTTGCTGAATTGCTAATTCACCTCATTTGCATGGTTTACACCAGCAAATGAGGTAATTAGCATTCTGCACTGGTTTCCATGCAAGGACAGTGTAGGCAGGCTCGTGCACATCAAAACATTAGTTTACTGGATCGTTCGGCAGCCATATTCCATGCAGGAGTGGCTACACTGTTCCTGCACAAAAAAATTAGTTTATTGAATCCCGAAGAAATTCTTATTAGTGGGACCCCATAGTTTGCTTAATGACACTTTATTCATGTGACATTACTTCAAAAAAATGCCTCAAGTGTCCTAAGCTCTTAAACTGCCACTAAATGAACTCTGAGATTGCTGAATCATGGAGCAAGGGATATTTCTCTTACCTTTGATGTTGTGTACTTTACTGGAAATATGTTCATAGTCAGAACTGTGAGTGTTTGAGGTGCAATGATTTATCCCCTGTAAATGCACTTATTTGTTGAAATCAGCTATAGTGCATTATCCATGTCTCTACTGCTATCCTGTTTATGGTTTTTGACATAACGCTTGTCATAGGTGACTCTATAGTCAGGCACACTGATATCCCACTCACCAGGCTAAAAAAGGAGAAAGTTACTGTCAGCTGCCTGTCAGGTACCAGGATCCGCCACATAACACATGCACTCAGGTCACTCCACAACAAGTACAATTATGACTCTGTTATTGTCAATGCTGGCATGAATGACCTGAGACATACCTCCTTGTACTACATGAAAAGAGACATAGAGGAGCCCTCAGATCATGTAGCCCAGGCACGTATGACCCTAGCCCTTAGTAGCATCCTGCTATCACCCAGAATGATACCACAGTACAAGGACAAAATGATTGACTTCAACAATTGGCTAATCTTCTGGTGTAATTCTAAGGGGATCCAGTATCTGTCTGCCTGGGATGACATGCTCGATAGACCACAATGCTTTGTCAGAGATGGCCTGCACCTATCACCCCTGGGATACTGGATACTGGCTAAGGCTCTTGCTTATAGTGCCTTTTTTAGGCAAGGCTCAAATGCTAAATTCACCACCGTAACAGGTACAAGCAAGCAAACTCTGAGGGTAATGCTACTCAATGCTAGAAGTTTAAACCTTGAAATCCACTCACTCTAGGCACTCCTTAAAATAGAGAACATAGACATCTGTGCAGTGACAGAGACCTGGTTCAAGGCTCCAGACAGCACTCCTGTATTACCAGGCTATAATTCATACCACACCTTTCGGCCACCTAACCTTGACCGAAACACTAAAGGCGGAGGCATATCCATATTCATTAAGGATATCCACACCTCCAAGGTAGTTGCTCAACATAATGCATCCAAAATTATCCAAGTGCAACTAACACTGGGCAAGACTACAATCCAGGTTGTAGATTTTTACAGATCCCCCACCATGCCCTAGGATTCCCACTCTTCATTTCTTAAGATACTGGAAACTATTAAGGTACAACCCAATACCTTAATTATGGGCAATTTCAACTACCCCACCATTAACTGGGAAAACTAGTCATGTACCAACTCATTCACTCAACATTTTCTGGAATTCATAAATTCCAGTGCCTTGGATCAGCTTGTACACACTCCCAGCAGGGGCAGTAATATCCTGGACCTGGTCATTACCAATATGGGTAACCAGTGTTCCATGCCAGAGGTCAGCTCCTTGCTGGTCAGATCCAACCACAAGCTAATCACCCTAGACATCCATATCCCACCCCCATTAAGGAAACCGCTGTCAAAAACTACTCCAAAGCCAACTTCATGCTTTTTTAAGACAGAAGTGGCAAACTTCACAACACCCATGCAGACAGAAAATAGAGGTACAACTGATGAATCTTACACAAATCCACTGTATAAGCACATACACGAGTCCATGGATCATGCCATCCCCAACAGAACCAAGACCCTAGCCTTCAAAAAAAGGAAGCCAATCAGGTGGTCCCCTACCATAACCAAACTCAACAACAGAAGGAAGAAGCTGTTGCAAAAAAGAGTAAAATCCCAAGATTGGAGGAACTCCCTGGTCAGCCTCAGCAAGAACTGAGATCCCTCATAAAATCCTCCAAAGCCAGTTATGAAAGTAAAATCGCCACTGATTCCAAAGACAACCACAAAGCATTTTACAGCTATGTCAATAATCTCAGTAGCAACACTCAGATCTACTCTGAGCTACAGCACGATGGCACTAAATATACAGAACCGACCGATATTGCCAACATCCTGGCAGATAGGTTCAGTGCTAACTTTACCCCTCTGTCACCCTCCAAAGGGCCCATCTTAATACCAGAAAAATGCAAAGCCCCTGTAATCACAGATGAACAAGTAGAGAACCACCTAATGATGTAGACATTCTACAAAAGGGCCTCACAAAGACAGATGCTTGGTGTCAAAGTCATGGCCTCAAGCTCAATGCCAAGAAGTGCATTGTCATCCCTTTTGGGAAAAACTCGCTACCCATAAACTACCACATAGGTGGTAGCTCACTAAACACTGAAAGTGTGATAAGAGACTTCGGGACACAGGTGGACAGTAGTCTCTCCTTTGATAACCACATCACCACAGTAGTCATGAAATCCTTCTACATGGCACACCTCATCACAAAAGGGTTCTCCTCTAGAAAAAAGGAGGTCATTGTTCCTCTCTACTCATCCCTCATCAGACCCATTATAGAGTACAATGCCCCATTTGGCATGAATCTCACAAGACACCTACAACAATTGGAAAGGCCATTGAAATACCTCACTAAGAGGATTATAAGCCTCAAACAGCTGCCATACGCAGACCGTCTCAAAAAACTCCAGCTCTACTCCATCACATATTGCCTACTCAGAGGTGATCTCTGCCTAACATGCAAAGCTATGTCAAACCCAGAGCTGTTGGACATTCTACACTTAAAGAAATCCCAAGCTCTCCAAACCACATGCTCCAGGGACTTAAACCTTGTCACCACAATAAACAGAACATGCTGGAGGGATAGATTCCTGTCCCAGAGACTTCACATACTCTGGAACAAACTACCCATTCATGTCAAGCAAAGCTACTCATTGGACCTCTTTAAGAAAAATATTGATGACTGGATGGGAAATAGAAATTCACCCCGGGGATCACTTCTCCAGCACTGCTTGACAGGAGAAAACAATTTTCTTGGGTGGCAAAAACCAGGGAACCTTTTTGGCTAGGCTTATATAGGCCCCAGGGCCAATAGCCTAGTACCTACCTATGAACCTATGAACCTATAAATCTGTTTACAAATAATGCAGATAGTCAGCATTTAGAATTAAAATGATGATAAGACAGCAAAAGGAGAATTTTCCCTGTATTATAACCTTAGTCTTTTATGTGGATGAAGACTATTGGGATTAAGCAGAAAAATCAATAAAATGTAAGTGCTCAACATTTACATAGTGATGCAACTTTCCAGTGTTCCTCACGCTCACATTAGAAATCAAGAGATGTCTATACTCATCTGTAAACTCAGTAGGGTCTCAATATCTTAACTTGGTTCAAAAGCTCTCTCTAAAACTTGCCTTTTCAGGTATGTGCAGGAAATAGTTTATCCACACAAGGTTCTGTCAATATAGGAGTACCACAAGGATCCATAATGTTATCTCTCTTCATTAATGATATAGCCATGACCTTATGGTGATGATATCTTAATATTTGAATCAGCCAATAACATCAGCACCCTTCAAAAAAAAATCTTTAAATATTCATGTCATTAGACAACTATAAACATGCTCTTAATTAACCCTAAAAAGTCAAACATTATGGTATCTGGCACCGAAGAACCCCTCCCCAACTTACAGTTAGCCACACAAAAGCCAACCAACTATCAGTGAACAAAGATATCTAGGAATAACTGTACACTCTATTCTTTCACTAGTAAAACATATGGACAACATTATAAATAAGACTTTACAGCATCTGAGACTGTGCTGTAAAATATCCCAACTCTAGAGAAGGAATAGCTATAGCCAAGAATGCACTAATCTCAAAGCAGAATATGAGCTATCTCTGTCAACCTTCTACTCATGTGCAAATACTCATAAAATACAAACTACTATTAATAAAAGCAGCCATTTTTCACTACTGTCCCAACCACACACCAATGCTGCATTTTACAGAAATAAACTGGCTACCAGTGACCAAGGGAAATATTTTTCTTTTGCTCAGAAATCAGTGCTCCAAAATGACCAATGATAAATATTTAGGACAAGATTATAGATAAAACAAACTAAGTACACACTGAGAGACAAAGAAGAAGGACTAATGATTATAAGACCATGGTTCAAGACCTACACAGGAGAAACAGCCTCTCGTACGTTAGGGTCAGCCACCTGAAATCAAGTGTCAGTTGAAATCAGGCAACTAAACACTGGTGTCATACAAAAAACAATTTAAAAGAGCACATGTTTAATACCATCAAATACTCGTGCTTTAGAAATGAAGGGTATTTTTGCACTTATGTCTTAAATTCTTTCTTTATATTAATAACTGTACTCTGCTAATTGTTAAGTGTAACTGCTTCCACATGTGTAAATTGTCATTGCTATATTCATGTTCTAGTTATCTTTAGAGAATAGGCAAACTATACATTAAACCCTGACTGGAAAATGAACTTTCTGCAGCAGGGTGCTAATGTAAGGGTAATGCCTGCTGTAAAATGGCAGCATATTAAGATGACACGGCGCTCAGACTGTAAGGAAGCTAATGGCCACCATTATTTTACACAAAGTAAGCAGTGCTTTTGCTGTTTCGCAAGCATAAAATTAAAAGACATAGACAAAACAATTGAAAAGTGTGTGTCTGAGTGTATGGATGCATGAAACTGACAGCAAGATCTATCAGTCCATTATTTTATGCTCAGTGTGTGTGTGTGTGTGTGTGTGTGTGTGTGTGTGTGTGTGTGTGTGTGTGTGTGTGTGTGTGTGTGTGTGTGTGTGTGTGTGTGTGTGTGTGTGTGTGTGTGTGTATTAATGTCTGTCTAAATGTATGAGAGTATGTGTGCTTCCATGCATGAAGATGGAAGTGTGTGTGTGATGCAGAGTGAGACATGTTGAGAGATCGAGCAGCAACAACAGCTTTTAAGAGGCATGCATACCTCTCAGCCTCTCAGCTCAAGAAATCTGAATTATGCCTAAAATAATGGGGACAGCAAAGTCTCAAAAACAAGGATGGATTATAAATATTGCTCATGTAAACTTAGAAAGTTAATAGAATAAAAGGATTTGTTAGCATGTATTTTCTCAAATATATGTCGTTATTTAGTGACTTCAATCCCCAATGATTTGCCAGCAAAACAGAAATCTTATGATGAACAGATCTTAAAAAATGAGGTAAAAATCTGGAAATTCTTTGAAAATGTAGAAAGTTGAGCATTATTGATGTAAGAAGTTTTTAATGACTGCCATTATAAAATGAGTGTTTTAAATGTATACTGCTTTTGAATGTTTGGTGTGTGTGTGTGTGTGTGTGTGTGTGTGTGTGTGTGTGTGTGTGTGTGTGTGTGTGTGTGTGTGTGTGTGTGTGTTTGACAGAGCATGTGTTTAGACATTAACTACATACAAAACTATATTTTGGATGCAAAATATTTCCTCCAACAGCATTTGCATGCACTGCAACAAGTTTGAAACATTAGGCACTGGAACTATTTTACATCAAATATATAACAAAATAACAATATAGTAATAACAAAATAAGTAAAACAAAACAATTTAGCAGACTACCCATTCTCTAACCACAATAATGTCCTCCAGGGTGTGTGTTACTGTGTAAATAACACCCTTACAAGATGCCTGCAGCTTCAGGCCTCAGAACACCCCTGGGGGTACATTATTTACAAGGTAACACACACAGTATTGGACGTTATTGCTTGCATACACTTTGTATATTTGCCTTCTTGTGTCTTATTGGCTTTTCTTATGACTTATACTTAACCTAAGTACATTTATTTACTTGTATTACTTGTCACACACTACTGTGCCCAGGTTGGTGCTGTAAAGGGTGTGCTGTCCAGTCCACTTACTGGATTAGTCAACCAGAATAAATAAATAAATCATATATACAGCTAAATAATTAAAAAAATAACCCCAACACAGTATTAACTGTACACTAACAAATCAAATAAAAACAAAGTCAACTTCAACTCAGTTACATAGGTTATATTTCTTAGCACTTCTAGCTTTTATTTTCATTCAGACTGAATTAGAAATATAAAAACACACTAAAGAAGTCAATATAGAAAAAAAATGCACATGATATTCTATCATCCTATCAAGTCCTCATAGTATCTCAGTAGAAAAAACATAAAAAGATACAATACTGTTTGTCATGAAAATATTAAAATGCGAACTTACAAAAACAAATATGTATAATATAGATTAAATGTTTACCTTCTTTTTAATTCACATTTAATTTGAATACCCATTTAATCAAATGAATCTTCCAGCATTCAGTCTAAGTTGCCAGCTCCCTACTTTCTGAAATGTTGATGCACTACCTCTAGCATCTGAAATCAAGTGTTCAGTAACTAAAAACTCAAACTTTTTAAAGTTTGCAACATTCAAACTATACTTAAGAAGTGCTTTGATGGGACATTTATTTATAATAGCTAAATTTATATATATATATATATGTATATATATATATATATATATATATATATATATATATATATATATATATATATATATATATATATATATATATATATGATAGGATCATGGGAAGTTACTAGGCTATTGGCCCTGAGGCCCTTACAAGCCTAGCCAAGAGTTTAGCTCATGTTTTGACAAGTCAGCGCCCAAAGCCCCTGTTTAGCAGGGACACAGGTGGAATACCAGGGGTGTATTTTCTGTTCCCCATCCAGTTATCCAAGAGGCGCTTAAAAAGGGTTAATGAGGTACTCCACTTGATGTGGAGAAGGAGTCTATTCCACAAAAGGGGAGTATCTCTGGCACAAATCTGTCCTGCCAACAAGTCCTGTTGATGTCACAGACTAGGTCGAGGTTGCGTGTGTGGATTACTCAAGTGGATCTTGAATTTCACATATACAGCAGTCCCATCAAGGCAGGGGTTTGAGATTGCTTTGCATGCCAGACAGCAGTCAACTCTGAGGAGTCTGTAGGTGGCTGAGTAGAAAGACAGGGCCTTTAACCTATCTGTATAGGGTAGATGTTTGAAGCCCTGGATTTTTCTGGTAAGGAACCTCGTGGTCTTTCCAGCTGCTGCATGTGCTTTGTGAGGTACAAGCCAAAAGGGGCATTGTACTCAATAATGGATCTTTTAAGGGAAGAATACAGGAATATTATGGCCACCTTATCCCTGGATGAGATACTCTTACTAATGAAACAGGCCATGTAGAAAGCTTTCCATACAACTGAGGTAATGTGGTGGTCAAAACTTAGTTTGCTATCAACCTAGGTGCCCAAGTCCTTCACAACTGATTGTGTTCTTAAGACCTTGTTATTAATGTGATAATTTGTGGGGATATTACTGTTCCTAAAGGGGGATGATGATGCATTTTATGGCATTCAGTTTGAGGCCATGTTTCTGCACCATTCATTTGTTTGGGTGAGACCCTCTTGGAGGATGTCCACATCACTAAGGAAACTGATGACAGCACCCAGCTTGTCGTCATCTGCAAACTTGGTCAGTCATAGCTCATTGGTTTTGGACTGCACCTCAGAAAAGTACATTCCAAACAGCAAATGCTCCAAGACTGATCCCTGGGGTACACCACTTATTACGGGTTAACTGCTTGAGGTGGTTTCCCCTATTTTGGCTAGATGGGTTCTGTCAGTAAGACTGCTTGCTACCAATCCGGTAACATATATTATACCCAAGTGGGGAATAGTATTGAAGGCTCTGGCCAAGTCAAGGTATGTGGTGTGCACCGCCTTACCCTTGTCCATGGCTTTGGTGACTGTTTCAAAAAAGTCGACCAAATTTAACAGGTGTGACCTCCCCTTGACAAAACCAAACTATGTGGGATCAAGTGTTTGGAGGTTGCCAATGTCCTTGTTAATGAGGGCCATGATAATCTGCTCCATGGCCTTGTAGATCAGGCTAGTTAGGCTGATGGGTCTATAATTTCCTGGCTCTGTGGATGCTCCACCTTTGTGCAAAGGGATGACAGTGGCTGTCCTCCACTCGGCTGGGATGAAGCCAGTATGCAGGTTTTGGTTGAATAGGGTGCCTAATGGTGCTGCAAATTCCTGCCTGAGTTCATGTAGGATGAAGCCTGGGATGTTATCAGGTCCCATGGAGGCTATATTTGTTGCCTTTGAGAGGGAAGTGATGACTTGCTTCCCAGAAATAAGAGGAGGGGTGCAGGTGCTGGGATGTCCAGATTTGCTGATGGGGAGACAGAGGGGAGAAATTATGTTTGTAAATTCTCTTGTGATTTTAACGTCATAAAATACAGTGCAGGCTGAGCACTTTGCTAAATAAATAATGCCAGATGCACAAATAAATGTCCACTGCACTTGAAAATGTATTCTGTGTTCTTAAATTAAAATTTTGAAGATGAAAGAGTAAACCTACATTACTTATAATTTAAGAAGGGTAAAACCCTGACTGTATTCTCAAAAATATCTTTAACGTTACAATTCTTTCTGCTAATATGTCCACTGAATGTGTTAAAATAAAAACATTTAACTGTCACAACACCACCATGTGTATAATTACTGGGATGGAATCCCAAACTCGAAACAGGAACATAATTAGTTCTCCTATTCATATGAACTTCTTCACATGTTTTTATAATCCTACAAGGATAGCCATTCTCCAGAATAAATGTTGGAATATATCCTTCTCAATTAAACAAATGTTTATAAAAGTTAGTCTACTCAGCCTGACAAACTGATTTGTGGCAATACTTTCTTTAATATTTATGAGGTGACTTCTCTGAAAATGTAAAAAGGAGTAAAAAAAAAACAAAGTTAAAAGTTGTTAAAGTTAAACAAAAGTAACTTACTTGTAAATGCAAAAATCAAAATATACTTTTTACAGTTACTGACTACAACATACATTAACATAATTTCATTAACATAAAAAGTATACTTGAACTTCATAAAATAAGTACCTTGATTCATTAAAGACAAGAAATGACTTAAGATCATCTTCTGGGTCTTTCCAAATCAAAAAATATTGGCTTCCAATCTTTACATCATGGCATGTTACTTTGATCTAAAGTTGATAGTACACAGAACACTGAATGTTCATATTGGTAAACACCTAAAAATAACAAAAAGCTTTAAATCGATATTTCATGTTAAGAGCATAAAGTGCTTCCGTAAAGCATGATCAGTAGCAAAGATAATGACTACAATTGCAGCAGTGGTAACGTAGCTGCTTTCTAGTTCAGTAGTGTCTAGCACTGTCTCTAAAAGATGGTAGTGGCGATTTCAGACTTGCCACAAGAAGGGTATGTTTTTTAATAGTTGTTTCAGGATGATCCAGTTTGATCTTCTTCTACTTTCGGCTTTTCCTGGTTAGGGGTCGCCACAGTGGATCACCTGTCTGCTCATGATTGACAGTGGAGTTTTACAGTGTCGAGTTGCCAGCCCGGTGCCCAACCTTCCACAGAAGGCACACACACACACCCACCTAGGGCCAATTTGGAGTGTCCAATCCACCTACAGCATGTCTTTGAGATGTGGGAGGAAACTGGAGCACCTGGAGGAAACCCATGCAACCACAGGGAGGACATGCACACTCCACACAGAAGGCAACCCAGCCAAGGATCGAACTGGAGAACTTCTTGCTGTGAGATGACAATGCTAACCACTGCACCACCGTGGCCACCCATCCAGTTTGATATTATGACTATATATTTATTTGCTTTGTATAGTACAGTTGATTATTCATTATAGTGTGCACTGGGATTCATGAAGCTTATTTTCCTGTGCAGGAGTAGTGTAGCCACTCCTGCATGGAATATGGCCACAGAGCGATCCAGAAACGTGCTGTTTTGACGTGCACAAGTGAGCCGACATTGTTCCTGCATGGAAACCCACGCACAATGCTAATTACCTCATTTGCTGGTGAAAACCATGCAAGTGAGGTGAATCAGTGATCCAGGAAGCAGGCAGGTAACCATGCAGGAACAGTGTAAGGTGCAGAAATGTATTTGGCCACCAGAGGGACCTTTATCTATTAGCCATGGAAAAGGAACCACCCCCTGAACAGCATGATTGGTTGAACACTGTTTAAAAGTTTTGCCTTGATGGGAGTGAATAAAGGATCTGAAGAAGGTTTTACTGAAAGCACTTATCTTACGTTCTCTTCGTTTGTTTTGTCTTTTAAGAGTTTATTAAATCACAGATTTTATCGTGTCTATGGTGGTACATCTGCATTGTTTTTTACTTTGGTTCTTTTTTGGCAGGACTACCTTCAGCAGTGTGTACTTATTTTTTCTTTCATAATTCCCAAGGTTTGTAGTTGGCACACCTTTATGGAGAGGGATGACTGTAGCAGTGTGCCATTTGGAAGGGACAAAGCCTGAGGTGAGGCTGTGACTGGAAAGGGCACACAGATGCGGTGCCAGGTATCTTTGTAGTTCATGTAGAACACAGCCAGGGATAATTTGGGGTCACATGGAAGCTGTATTCTTGCCCGTGGACAATGCAGGTGTAACCTGGCGGCAGTAATCCTGGGTGCCTGGCATTCCTCTGGCATTCTGATTGTTCCCCTAGGTGGGAGGGAGGGGTAAAGCTGGCACTGAATGTGTTGGCAAGAATGTTGGCAATATCTGTTGGCTCAGTATAGGAGGTACCATAGTGCAGCAACTCAGAGCACTTCTGGGTGTTGGTGTGGAGGTTCTTCATATAACTATCAAAGGATTTGTGATTGTTGTCAGTGTCTGCTGCAATTCTGCCATCATAGTGGCTTTACATAATTACATGAGGGATCTCAAGTTGTTGTTGAGGCTAATAAGGGAGTTTTACTACTCTTGGGACTCTACCTTTTTCTGCAGCAGTTTCTTCCTTCTGTTGTACAAGTCATTAATAGCAGGGGACCCCCAGATTGGCCTCCTGTGTTTGGAGGAGAGTGTCATGGTTCTGTTGGGTATGGCTAGTTTCATGCATTGATATACATGTTTGTACAGTGCATTAATGTATGAGTCAGCAGTCATGCATGTATTTTCCATTGGCATGGGTGCTGTGAAGTTAGCTACCTCTGTTCTTATGAGTCTAAAGTCAGCTTTGGAGAAGTTTTTCAAGGTGGTTATCTTTGCAGGGGTTGTGGGTCAGCTGTGGATTTCCATGGTGATTGCTCTATGTTGGATCTGACCAGGTTGTGATTGACTGCTGTTGTCAAGCAATGTTCCCATATGTTAGTAATCAACACAGGTCAAGGATGTCATGGTTCCATGCATTGATGTACATGAAACACACTCACAAGTGAGGCGAGTGTGTTGAGCAGATGGACAGAGTACTTTAAGAGGCTGATGAATGAAGAGAATGAGAGAGAGAGATGGTTGGATGATGTGGGTAGGTGAATCAGGAAGTTCAATGGCTTACCAAGGAGGAAGTTAGCATACCTATGAAGAGGATGAATAATGGAAAGCCTAATGATCCACATGACATACCTGTGGTAGCATGGAGGTGTTTAGGGGAAATGGCAGTGGTGTTTTTCACCAGATTGTTTAATGATATCTTGGAAAGTGAGAGGTTGCATGCAGAGTGGAGAGAAAGTGTTTGTTACTAATTTAAGAATAAGCTTGATGTGCAGAGTTGTAGTAACTACAGAGAGATAACATTAATCAGTCACAGCATAAAGTCATGGGAAAGACTTTTCCTTGACTTTTTCGAATCAGTCTCCAGAGCTGTGGACGAGGGTAAGGCAGTCCACACAGCCTATTTAGACCTCGCCAAGGCCTTCAACACCATCCCCCACTCTGGAATCATAGATAAACTTACTAAGCTGGTCATAAATCCCTACATCACTCCATGGGTTGCCAACTGGCTTACTGACAGAACCCATACTGTAAAAGTTGCTGACTCCAAATCCAGCTCCAGACAAGTGACAAGTGGAGTACCTCAGGGTTCAGTCCTGGGACCGCTCTTGTTTGGCATCTACTTCTCTAAAGTATAGGCCAACACTAAGGGACTCCGGCTAAAAAAGTTCACAGATGACTGCAAACTGGGAGCCATTACTGAATCCCCAAATGATGTGGATATTCTACTAAAGGGCCTTAGAGAAACATATGCTTTGTGCCAGAGCCATGGGCTCAAACTTTATGCCAAGAAATGTATAGTAATCCCCTTTGGGAAAAAACAGGTACCCATGAATTACCACATAGGTGGCAGTACACTAAACACCAAAAGTGTGATGAGAGACTTAGGGACACAGGTGGACAGTGGTCTCACCTTCGATAACCACATCACCACAGCAGTCAGGAAATCCTTCTATGTGGCACACCTCATCACTAAGAGCTTTTCATCCAGAAAAAAAGGAGGTCATTGTCCCACTGTACTCATCTCTCATTAGACCCATTATAGAGTACAATGCCCTGTTTGGTACGTACCTCACAAGCCATCTGCAACAGTTGGAAAGCCGCAGAAATACCTCACTAAAAAAAATCACAGGCCTAAAGCAGATGCCCTATATTGACCATCTAAAAAAACTCCAGCTATACTCTGTGGCATATCATCTACTCAGAGGTGATCTCTGCTTAACATACAAGGCCACGTCAAACCCTGAGCTGTTGGACATGCTCCACTTAAAGAAATCCCAGTCCCTCAAAGCCACACGCTCCAGGGATCTAAACCTTGTCATCACAATGAACAAAACATGCGGAAGGGGTAGGTTCTTGACCCAGAGACTCCCCATACTCTGGAATAGACTGCCCATACATGTCAAGCAGAGTGCCTCCTTGGCCCTCTTCAAAAGGAACCTTGATGACTGGATGGGAGATAGGAGATTCACCCCGGGGATCATGTCAGTCACCCTGCTAGACAGGGGTCCAGGGAAGTAAATATTGTGGGAAGAAATATCCAGGGAATTGTTATGGCTAGGCGTGTATAGGCCCTAGGGCTGATAGCCTAGTACCAGCCTATGAACCTATGAACCTAAAAGAGTAGTGGAAGCTAGGTTAAACAGGGTGGTGATGAGTAGTGGTCAGCAGTATATTTTCATGCCAGGTAAGAGCACTACAGATGTGATGTTTGCTCTTAGAGTGTTGGACTAGTACAGAGAAGGTCAGGAGTTGCTTTTTGTCTTTCTGGACATAGAGAAAGCATATAACAGGGTGCCTAGAAGGGAGTTGTGGTATTGTATGAGGAAGTCATGAGTGGCAGAGATATATATAAGAGTCGTACAGGATATGTACAAGGGTGGTGTGACAGTAGTGAGGTCTGCGCTGGGAGTGATGGATGCGTTTAAGGTGGAGGTGGGATTACATAAAGGATCAGCTGTGAGCCCTTTCTTATTTGCAGTAGTGATGGACAGGTTAACAGACAAGATCATACAGGAGTCCCTGTTTACTATGATGTTTGCAGATGACATTGTGATCTGTACTGAGAGTAGGGTACAGATCTATGAGACCCTTTAGAGGTGGAGATATGCTCTAGAGAGGAGATGAATGAAGGTCAGCAGGACTAAGACAGAATATCTCTGTGTGAATGAGAGGGAGGGTAGTGGAATCCTGAGGATGCAGGGAGTAGAGTTGGCAAAGGTGGATGAGTATAACTGATTGGGATCAACATTTCAGAGTAATGACGACTGTGGAGGACAGGTGAAGAAGAGATTACAGGCAAAATGGAGAGGGTGGAGATGAGTGTCCGTACTGATTTGTGACAGACAAGTGCCATTAAAAGTGAAAGGGAAGGTCTACAACAGGGTAGTGAGACCAGCTATGTTATATGGGTTGGAGACAGTGTCATTGCCAAATAGGCAGACATCAGAGTTGGACGTGACAGAGTTACAGATGTTAGGATTTGCACTGGTTGTAATGAGGGTGGATAGGATAAGCAAAGTGTATTTGACAGGGTCAGCCCATGTTGGACAGTTTTGAGACAAAGCCAGAGAGGCATGATTACATCAGTTTAGACATATGCTGCAGAGGGATGCTGGGTATATTAGGAAAAGGATGGTAAGGATGAAGCTGCCAGGTAAGAGGAAGAGGAAGGCCTCAGATAAGGTTTTTGGATGTGGTGAGAGAGGACATGCCTGTGATTGGTGAGAGAGAGCAGGATGCAGAAGACAGGCAGAAATGGCAACAGATGATTCACTGTGGTGACCCCTAATTGGAACAGCAAGAAGAAAAAAGAAGGAGATGTTGTGATGTTACTCTTCACAGATTTGCCAGTGGTTTGCCAGACATAATACAACTGTATGAGTAAATGACTGCAAATATGAGGCACGCATATGGTCAGTGTGCATAACACTGGACAGTTTAATGGTATGAGCTCAGTATATCACATGCAGTTCAACACACACATGTGAACCGTACTTTACTATACAAATACCATGTATAGGTCTCTCACATTTCTGAGACAACCAAGTATATCATAGTTGTATTCACAGGTAAGGTATGGATATATACGACATCCCAGTAGCTAGCCTAGCATTGTCACAGTCAGTATTGTTCAACACACACAGCAGTAGTAGTCATATGTAAGCCATCCTTTCCTGGGGTGACACAGGGGCCTGACTTATGATCTATGTCACTGCAGACAGACCCAGATGCTATGGCCATAGGTTCTGATGAGCAATATATCAGTACAGCAAGTCTTGTTGAGACATATATGTTACAGTTCCTATTTCCCATTCTTACATACTCCCTACTGCAGTCCATTACATGCTTACTTGTTTGACATACCTGTTTGTTTTATTCAAGTGTAGGTGGTTATGTCCGGCTTGTTTTTTATTTTCTTTTTGCTGTTTTTCTCTTTATCTCTCTCTCTCTCTCTCTCAAGGATGTAGAGTGTACATCTTTTTTGCATAGGCAGCAGCTTGCCTTTTGTAGGTAATGCTCATGAGCAGCCAATGGTCTGTGCACCAAATGGTACCCTCACTTGATAACTGCATGCAGGACAGCTTTGTTGTTATTCTTATAGCCAATGGAATGGCAACACACTCCTATCATTGAGTACGTCATGTGATCACTGGCCCTTTTCCTTGCCAGTGGGGAGGACTTAATAGAGGTGTGTGAACAAAAGCATCACAGAGGGTATTGGAATACCTCTTATAACCAAAACTGTGGAGACAGACCAACAAAATGGAGGAGAATGTTCCAGACATAAGGACGGAATGTAAGTATTGCTGTTATACTTTTGGATTAATGCTAGTCTAACAGGGTTTCTGTGGACATGGAGTTTCTGGGTGATTTTAACTCTGACAGTGGTATGTGTTTGACATAACTCTCACCTGTAGAGCTATCTGCAGAATGGCTAGAATTTGGACTCCTATGTTTGGTGTGCTCCTCAGACATTTTTTTGTCTTTGGAAAATCAGTAGCATACTCTGGGGATTGCAGCCTGTACCTGCTAACATCCATTTGTGTTTCTGACATCATATCCCTCACAGAAGATATGCTACAACTAACCCTGTTACAGCAGCAACATTCTTAGTTTATAACAGCAATATTTCAAATATGCCCCTGTTTTTGGGCCTTTGTCTCACAATTATGTCAGGCTTTGTCCGTATGTCATGCAGTAAGAGGTTGATAGGTATGCTATATGATTATTTAGTGGCTACATTCCTGACATTATCCCAGTGATGTTTCAGACTGCCAGACATGCTATGTGGAAGGACCTTATATATGAGGGAAAAGGCTGGACAGTCTGTGGGACTCTGTAGAGTTGAGAGGTCTGTGTACTTCTGGCAATTATTGACAGACTGTCAGGATTGTGTAGCAGTGTATTGTATCAATGTTATTTTGCCTATGTAGGGAGGGGATGGATGCATGTGTTATGGCTCCTTTTCTATCTGCCTGTGCATGCTGCTCCTGTTTTGGGTGGTCTACTGGCTGTATATGGTTGTAGGGGCAGACTGAGACATGTCCCATACTACAGACAGGCATCATAGTACACTGTGAATGAAGCCAGTACATGTTGGGGTAGTGTGTGAGTGGCAAACATGTTAAGCTGTTTTTGTTCACACAGTCCTTATTCTGTACTGCTCCTTTAGCTTACTGGTATGTCACTGTGACAGTGGTTGA
Organism: Protopterus annectens; assembly: GCF_019279795.1. Lineage (NCBI taxonomy): Eukaryota > Metazoa > Chordata > Ceratodontiformes > Protopteridae > Protopterus > Protopterus annectens. The sequence goes on along the minus strand of NC_056740.1, from coordinate 515,948,151 downwards.
ATTGGTTGTGTGGATGCACTTTCACACTGGTGTCTATTTTTCAGTGCTGTGACATCCCTGTAGTGCCTAATATATTTGCCAATACATGTGTAATTCCCCCTAGCAGATTTGGGTTAGTGTTATCTCAGTCTGACTGTAGTTTGGACAGTGCTTGGTGAAATGCTTAGCAGCTGAGTGTAGTTTCCCTAATGTGATGTTATGTCCAGATATTTGTAGGACGTAGTGTTGCCTGGCTCCCATAAGTGTTGTGTATTTCTGATACATCCGTGGGCTGATGTGAGGACTTCAGTCCCTAACTAGTGGGAAGTAACTGAGTGTTGGACTTGTGCTGTTTCAGTCAATATAAGTTAGGACAGACATGAAGGTATTACTGCAGCAACTGTGTCAGCTTATCTAATCCAGTATTTCAGATATGTCCCTATTTCCATGGCTTTCTCCCCCCACATTTGTCAGGCCTGGCCCATGTTCATTGCACTAATGGGTTCTGAGCCTACCTTGGGACTGTCTGGATTAGGTTCATTGGTAGGTACTAGGCTATCTGCCCAAAGGCATTTATAAGCCTAGCCAGAATGTGTTGGATTTTGCCGCCCCCTAGTTCCCTGTGCATCTGTCCAGCAGAGCCATTGAAGTGATCCCTGGGGTAAACTTTCTGTTTCCCATCCACTCATCAAGGTTTCTCTTGAAGAGGGTTAGTGAGGAGCTCTGCCTAATGCAGATTGGAATCTTGTTCCAGAGCATGGGAAGTCTCTGGGACAGGAATCTACCCCTCTAGCACATCCTATTTATTGTTGTGGTGAGGTTTAGATCCCTGGAGCATGTGGCTCGAGGGGATATGGTTTTCTTTAGGTGGAGCATGTCCATCAATTCTGGGTTGGACATGGCATTGTATGTCAGGCAGAGATCACCTCTGAGTAGGTGGTATGCAACCGAGTACAGCTATAGTTTCTTCAGTCGAGCTATATAGGGCATCTGCTTGAGGCCAGTGATCCTCTTGGTGAGGTACTTCTGTGGTCTTTCGAGTTGTTGCAGGTGTCTTGTAAGGTACATCCCAAATGGGGCATTGTACTCTATGATGGGTCTGATGAGTGATGCATAGAGGGGCCCAATGACCTCTTTCGATCTGGATGCAAACCCTTTTGTGATTAGGTGGGCCACATAGAAGGATTTTATAACCACTTTGGCAATGTGATTATCAAAGGAGAGGTTACGATCTACTTGGGTCCCCAGATCCCTTATTGCATCTTCCATATTTATGGGGCTACCACCTATGTGGTAGTTTGTGGGTACTTTGTTTTTTCCAAAGGAATGACTATGCACTTTTTGGCATTCAGCTTGAGTCCATGGTTTTGACACCAGGTATCTGTCTCAGTGAGACCCTTTTGGAGGATGTCTGTGTCAGACGGAGAGTCAGTTATAGCCCCTAATTTGCAGTCGTCTGTGGACTTGGTCAGCCATAGTCCTCCTGTGCTTGCCTGTACCTCTGAGAAGTATATGCCGAACAGGAGGGGTCCTAGGACTGAGCCCTGGGGAATGCCACTTGTAACTGGTTTAGAGTCAGACCTAGCTCCTACAACTCTTACCATGTGGGTTCTGTCTGTGAGCCAGTTGGCAACCCATCTCATGACGTAGGGGTTTATGTTCAGGCTGGTGAGCTTGTCTATAATACCTAAGTGGGGAATGGTGTCAAAGGCCTTTGCAAGGTCTAGGTAGGCTGTGTGGACCACCTTTCCCTCATCTATAGCTTTGGTAACTGTCTCAAAGAAGTCCACCAGGTTTAGGAGGCATGATCTGCCCTTAGCAAAGCCAAACTGGGTAGGGTCCAGTGTTTGGAGGTTTCCAATGTCTCTGTTAATGAGATCCATGATGATGCGCTCCATAGCTTTGCAGACCAAGCTAGTTAGGCTTATAGGGTGATAGTTCCCGGGGTCCATTGTGGCTCCACCTTTGTGGAGTGGAGTAACCATTGCTGTGCGCCACTCTGTGGGCACATAGCCTGTGGAGAGGGAGAGTTTAAACAGTGTGTTTAAGTGAGCGGTTAGTTCATCTTTGAGCTTGTGTAGGATGCAGTCTGGGACACTGTCCGGTCCCATTGATGCTGTTTTTGGCTTTGGAAAGGGCTGTTTTAACCTGAGTGTCTGTGATTTCAAGGGCACTACATTCTTCTGGTATAGTTATGGGCCTTTTTAGGGGTGAGGGGGGGTGAAGTTTGCACTGAACCTGTCTGCCAGGATGTTGACTATATTGGTCAGTTCAGTGTATTTTGTGCCATTCTGCACTAACTCCGAGCAGATCTGAGAATTGCCACTTAGATTCTTGACATAGCTAAAGAATGCTTTGTGGTTATCTTTGGAGGCCATGGCAATTTTTCTTTCAAAGCTAGCCTTGGGTGATTTTATGAGGGAATGTAGTTTCTTGCTGATACTGATCAGGGATGTCTTCCCTTCTTGGGATTTTACTCTTTTCTGGACTAGTTTCCTCCTTCTATTGTACAGATTGTTTATGGCAGGGGTCCACCAGACTGGTTTCCTTTTCTTGGAGGAGTAAGTCTTTGTTTTGTTTGGGATAGCATGATCCATGCATTCTTGTAGGTGCCTGTAGAGTGCATTAGTAAAGGATTTTGCAGCTTGGACAGCGTTATCCTTTAGCATGGGGCTTTGAAACTTCCCACCTCGGTCTTAAGTAACGTGAAGTTTGCTTTTGAAAAGTTTTTCACAGTGTTTTTTTTTACCAGGGGTGGTGGCGGAATGTGAATATCCAGAGTGATTAGTTTATGGTCAGGTTTAACCAGCAAGAGGTTGACCTCTGGTGTGGAACACCAGTCGCCCATGTTGGTGATGACCAGGTCTAATATGTTGTCACCTCTGGTGGGGGTGTTGACCAGTTGATCCAGGGTGTTTGAGTTTATAAATTCTAGGAAATGTTTGGAAAGGGAGTTTATACTTGAGTAGTTCTCCCAATTAATGTTTGGATAATTGAAATCACCCAATATCAGGGTGTTTGGTAGGACCTTTATGTTTTCCAGTGTTTCCAGGAATGCAGAGTGGGGTCCTGGGACATGGTGTCTGATCTGTAGCAAGCTATAATTTGAATAGCAGTTTTGCCCATTGTTAGTTGCATGTGGATGATCTCTGAAACATTGTGCTGTGCCACTAACCTGCAGGTGTGGGTATCCTTGATGAATATGGATACTCCCCCACCTTTTGTATTTTGGTCCTGGTTTTGTGGCCAAAATGTATGGTATGAGTTGTAGCCTGGTAGTACTGGGGTGCTCCCTGGAGCCTTAAACTAGGTTTCTGTTACTGCACATATATCAATTTTCTCCACACTGAGTAGTGCCTCGAGTGTGTGCATTTTAAGGTTTAGACTTCTGGCATTGAGAAGCATTACCCTCAGTTTTTTTCTACTTGTGCTATTTACGGTG